>NC_133328.1:124229627-124314627 GCF_042186555.1 Aquarana catesbeiana
AGTGCAGTCACGGTAGATCTGAGGGGGACATGCAAGCAAAATAAAAAACAATATTTTTGCTTGTACATGATTGGATGATGAAATCAGCAGAGCTTCCCTTCATTTAAGATCTTCTCCTCAGATCTAAAGCGACTGCACTTCCAAGTGCACTTGTAGTGCAAAGTGGATTTGCCTTTAGTAAATCAACCCCATTGTGCCCTTGCGCTGATGCAGAGTAGCACAGCTCAAAGGTGTGAACTAGTTTCTAAAGATATACAGGGGGGGATTTACTAAAAGTGGTGCACATAGAATATGGTGCAGATGTGCATAGTAACCAATCAGCTTCTAACTTCAGCTTGTTCAATTAAGCTTTGACAATACAACTGGAAAGCTGATTGGTTTAGCTGCACCAGATTCCGTGTGCACCAGTTTTAGTAAATCTCCCCCACAGCAATGCACCTCACCACAACGCGCTTTGCCGCATGCATCGTGGTTTGAGCGAGTCCTCAGCATTTTCAGTGAATTCTGGTTCACTAACCTGTAAGTGTAATGCCTCATATGGTGAATCTCATTTACTAAAGGAGTTGAGAATTTTCACTCAATGAACTGAGTTAGGATTCTCTTCAAATGTATAATTATGTGAAAAGCTCATTTCTATTTATTTATTATATGTGCATATGCTTAGGTTTTCAAAGTGAACATAACTACAATTTTAGAAGGTGAAAATACTAGGGGAGTTGAGATTGTTCACACAATACATTTTGTGAAGATTCTCGCTTGAAAAACAAATCCCTGTATACTTATTTCATCTGTACATGTTTGGAAAATTGAAATTAAAATACCCTCAATGCCCATATTAAGTAAGCCTCATTGAGTGAAGATTCTCAAGTCTCTAAGTAAATAATTCTTATAATTTTTATATCATCCACGTGTCCATAATTAGGTAGAATTTTCCCTTATACCAAAATGTATTGATTCATTTTAACAATCTTAATAGTGTCAACAAAATCTGCAGCACCTTAAGCTGGCCATACATGGATCAAAATTCAGCCGGTTCAGAATAGACCGGCGAAATTTCAATCCATGTACAGGCAGGGGCCCTGTTGTTTTTTTCGCTTGATCAGCACCACTGGCTGTAGCCAACAGCACTGATCAGTGTATTCTGACGCTGGAGAGATCTCAGCACTGTAATGCCCCGTATACACAATAGGATTTTCCAAAAACAAAACCGTGGAATTTTTTTCCGAAGGATGTTGCCTCAAACTTGTCTTGCATACACACGGTCGCACAAATGTTGGATATTCCGAATGTCAAGAACACGGTGACGTACAACATGTACGATGAGCCAAGAAAAATGAAGTTCAATAGCCAGTGCGGCTCTTCTGCTTGATTCCGAGCACGCGTGGACTTTTGTGCGTCGGAAATTGTGTACACACGCTCGGAATTTCTGACAAGTTTTGTTGTTGGAAAATTTGAGAACCTGCTCTCAAACATTTGTTGGCGGAAATTCCAACAACAAATGTTCTATGGAGCCTACACACGGTCGGACTTTCTGACAACAAGCTCACATCCAACATTTGTTGTCGGAAAATACTATCGTGTGTACGGGGCATTGGAGTACAATAGCTCAACGGGGAGGATTCACCCATCCACACGGAGGAATCAAGTCAGTTTTTTTCGTTCAACCCACTGGTGGAACAAAATAAAATGACAAACGTATAAGCTGCCTTAGAGAGAACAGAGATCATTTATATTAGCCTCTACTCTCAAAAATGTTTACAGTCTAGTGGCCTGTCAGAGTCACATACACACACTAAGGTTGGTCATACATCATACATTTTTTCTGTACAATTCTCTTTTAAATTTACCAAAACCAAATAAACCTAAACACTTTCAATCTGTATGCAATCAGGCAGGCCCTTGTTTAAGGTAAATCTAAAGGAAATTGTGTTACAATCTGATCATACAATCTCAGTACAGGCAGCTGAAAATTTTCCTAAACTATGCAATATGAGGACATAGTCTATCCAATCAATCTGAAGGCAATCAGGCAGACCCTTGAACTACACAATGTTGTTATATCTAAAGGAGATTGTACAATCAGATTGTAATATGTGGTAAGCTTAAGGGATCATTCACACCAGAGCGGTTTAGCTCTGTGGTGAACCACATGACAACCAAGTCTGTAAGGACCGTGATATTTTATTTAGTGGTTCAGTTCAAATCTATACAATAGTAAGTAGTACACATTGACATTGGGGGTTAACTTACTAAAGGCAAATAGACTGTGCACTCTGCAAGGGAATTTACTCCAGAGCTTAGTAAATGAGGGGAAGCTCCGCTGACATCCATCATCCAATCATGTGCAAGCAAAAATGCTGTTTTTTTAAGTTCCCTTACAAGTGATTGGGTATTTTTTGCAAAGTGAAGATTAACTCCATTTACTAAGCTTTGGAGCAACTGTATTTGCAAAGTGAACAATCTATTTGTCTTTAGTAAATGCATGCAGCATTTTATGTGCACTTTACATCCAGTGTTATGGTAGGTGTTCCTATTTGGATATAATCAGTTCACCCAAACAGCTAGTTAAAAAATCATATTTTTTAATCCCTTTAATTTGTAATTTCTATTGTCCAAATATTTGAGAACCCTTATCAATATACAGTTGTGCTCATAAGTCTACATACCCTGGCAGAATTTATGATTTCTTGGCCATTTTTCAGAGAATATAAATGATAACATAAAAACTTTTTTTTCACTCATGCTTAGTGTTTGGCTGAAGCCGTTTATTATCAATCAACTGTGTTTACTCTTTTTAAATCATAATGGCAAAAGAAACTACCCAAATGACCCTGATCAAAAGTTTACATACCCGAGTTTTTAATTCCTTGTATTGCCCCCTTTAACGTCAATGACAGCTTGAAGGCTTTTGAGGTATTTGTGGATGAGGCTCTTTATCTTCTCAGATGGTAAAGCTACCCATTCCTCTTGGCAAAAAGCCTCCAGTTCCTGTAAATTCTTGGGCTGTCTTGCATGAAGTGCACGTTTGAGATCTCCCCAGAGTAGCTCAATGATGTTGAGGTCAGGAGACAGAGATGGCCACTCCAGAACCTTCACTTTATTCTGCTGTAGCCAATGACAGGTCGACTTGGCCTTGTATTTTGGATCATTGTCATGCTGGAATGTCCAAGTCTGTCCCATGCGCAGCTACCTGGCTGATGAATGCAATTGTTCCTAAAGTATTTTTTGCTAATATACTGTATTCATCTTGCCATCAACTTTGACCAAATTTCCTGTGCCTTTGTAGTTCACACATCACCAAAACATCAGTGATCCACCTCTGTGTTTCACAGTAGGAATGGTGCACCTTTCATCATAGGCCTTGTTGACTCCTCTCCAAATGTAGCATTTATGGTTTTGGCCTAAAAGCTCAATTTTGGACTCATCACTCCAAATCACTTTGTGCCATAAGGTTTGTCTCTGTGCTGTTTGGCGTAGTGTTAGCGGGATACTTTGTGGCATTTGTATAGTAATGGCTTTCTTCTGGCAACTTGACGATGCAGCCCATCTTTCTTCAAGTGCCTCCTTATTGTGCATCTTGAAATTGCCACACCACATGTTTTCAGAGAGTCCTGTATTTCACCTGAAGTTATTTGTGGGTTTTTCTTTGTATCCAGAACAATTTTCCTGGCAGTTGTTGCTGAAATTTCAGTTGGTCTACCTGACCGTGGTTTGGTTTCAACAGAACCCCTCATTTTCCACTTCTTGATTAGAGTTTGAACACTGCTCGTTGGCATTCTCAATTACTTGAATATCTTTTTAGATCCCTTTCCTGTTTTATACAGTTCAATTACCTTTTGCCGCAGATCCTTTGACAATTCTTTTGCTTTACCCATGACTTAGAATCCAGAAACGTCAGTGCAACACTGGGTGAAAGATGGAAGGGTCTGTCAGAAGTCCAGAAACTCATTGACCTTTTATACACACACACTAATTACAAGCAAACAGATCACAGGTGAGGATGGTTACCTTTAATAGCCATTCAAACCCCTTTGTGTCAACTTGTGTGCATGTTATCAGGCCAAAATCACCAGGGTATGTAAACTTTTGATCAGGGTCATTTGGGTAGTTTCTGTTGCCATTATGATTTAAAAAGAGTAAACACAGTTGATTTATAATACATTCAGCCAAACACTAACCATGAGTGAAAGAAAAGTTTTTGTGTTATAATTCATATTAAACTTATGAGCACAACTGTATACTCACCGACCACGTTATTAGGGTACTAGTTATTATGGTACAGTAGGTTGGACCTCCTTTTGCCTTCAGAACTGCCTTAATTCTTCATGGCATAGATTCAACAAGGTGTTGGAAACATTCTTCAGAGGTTTTGGTCAATATTGACATGATAGCATCACACAGTTGCTGCAGATTTGTCGGCTGTACATCCATGATGCAAATCTCCCGTTCCACCACATCCCAAAGGTGCTCTATTGAATTGAGATGTGGTGACTGTAGAGGCCATTGGAGTACAGAGAACTAATTGTCATGTTCAAGAAACCAGTCTGAGATTATTTGATCTTTGTGACATGGTGCATTATCCTGCTGGAAGTAGCCATCAGAAGATGGGTGCACTATAGGCATATAGGGATGGACATGGTCAACAACAATAGGCCGTGGTGTTTAAACAATGCTCAATTAGTACTAAGGGGGCCAAAGTGTGCCATGAAAATATCCCCCATACCATTACACCACCACCAGCCTGAAACGTTGATACAAGGTAGGATGGATCCATGCTTTCATGTTGTTTACACCAAATTCTGATCCTACCATCTGAATGTAACAGCTGACATTGAGACTCATTAGACCAGGCAACGTTTTTCCAATCTTCTGCTGTCCAATTTTGGTGAGCCTGTGCGAATTGTAGTCTCAGTTTCCTGTTCTTAGCTGACAGGAATGGCACCAGGTGTGGTCTTCTGCTGCTGTAGCCCATCTGCTTCAAAGTTTTGTGTGTTCAGAGATGTATTCTGCATACCTTGGGTGTAACGAGTGGTTATTTGAGTTACTGTTGCCTTTCTATCATCTCAAACCAGTCGGACGATTCTCCTCTGACCTCTGACATCAACAAGACATTTTCATCCACACAACTGCCATTCTCTGGATATTTTTTCTTTTTTGGACCATTCTCTGTAAACCCTAGAGATGGTTGTGCGTGAAAATCTCAGTAGATCAGCAGATTTTGAAATACTCAGACCAGCCCGTCTGGCACCAACAACCATGCCACATTCAAAGTCACTTAAATCCCCTTACTTACCCATTCTGATGTTCAGTTTGAACTTCAGCAAGTTGTCTTCATCACGTCTAGATGCCTAAATGCATTGAGTTGCTGCCATGTGATTGGCTGATTAGCAATTTGTGTTACCAAGCAATTTAACAGGTGTACCTAATAAAGTGGCCGGTGAGTGTATATAATATTGGCAAATGTAAGAAATAACATTAGGATATTCAAATCGAAACGAAACACCAGGAGGTAGACTAGAAATGTTTAGTTTATGAATCTTCTACTGTAAGTTCTAAGGTAAGAGATACATCCTAGAAGATTCTTATTCTTGTATGCGCTTATCAGTTTGTGGGGTCTGATTGTAAATGTTTTCACGAAAAATTGGATTTCATTGGAAAACGTGTGTGAACCCTGGGTGAAAGTTTTATTAAATCAGTAAAGCCTCGTACACACTATTGGGCCTTCTGACAGGAAATGTTCGATGACAGGCTGTTGGCGGAAAATCCGTCTGTGTGTATGCTCCATCGGACAATTGTCGGATTTTCCACTGACAAATGTTGGCTAGCAGGTTTTCAAATTTTCCGCAAACAAATGTGTGTTGTCGGATTTTCCGAGCGTGTGTACACAAGTCCGTCGGAGTCCAAAGTACAAACATGCATGTTCGGAAGCAAGGACGAGCCAGAAGCGGTCGGTCTTGTAAACCAGCATTCATAATGGAGAATTAACATTCGTGACGTGGCAAATTATGACATCTCAAAATGCAACGCATAATTCTCTTCTTCTTTAATGGGATAATAATGAAGCTGCTTTGCTGGTGATACTGATGGAGTTATTACAAACAAATTTTCAAAGGCTTTTTTTTTTACTCAAGAATAATATTATTATGCTTTTTTTTATTATTTGGGCAAGTTACCACAACACCATTATCCTGTAGTTTTTAAGATCAAAGATACAACTATGTTGGTGTCCCTTGTCAATTTTACATTATATTTTTTTAAATGTAACTGCCTACTCCCAAACTGTCATTTGAAGTAAAACACATAGCCAAGTATTATTCTACACAATTTTGTTATTGTGCATTAAAAAAAGAAAACAAATAAAATTAGAAAATATACCAAATCAAATCATTATTATTCAACCAAAAAAATAATGTAAAAGCAAAAACTCCAAGGCAATAATAAATAACACGTTATCTCCTCTGATTCCGCAACATGTCTGGTTGACGAACGGCCGTTCAGAAACAAACTGAAAAGCACGAAATACAAAGTGCAAACTGAAAAGTGCTAAATGAAAAACGCGAAAAGAAAAACGTGAATCAACACTCACCAAACTTCTACTAACACGAAATTAGCAGAAGGAGCCCAAAGGGTGGCGCTAAAGAGCTGAAAAACCACGTAGTACGTCACTATGTTCGTAATTGTTGGCCAACAATTGTGTGGTCGTGTGCATGCAAGACAAGTTTGGGCCAACGCCCTTCGGACAAAATTCCACAGTTTTGTTGGCGGAAAGTCCGATCGTGTGTACAAGGCATTAGAATTAGGTTTCATTACTTTCCGTCTCCGCGCTATGTAAGTTTTCAGTGCTGTATTATAAATACCTCTGTAATGTTATAACCTCTAGTGGGCACTGCTGGGATCTAGGGGGATGCAGGGGATGCCTCTGCTGCATGTTACGCAGGCAGTCGTTCTGTAGTGTCATTATAGAGGAGCAGCACTGGAGGACATGTCCCGATGGAACGAAAGCAAACATCCCCTGTGCGCCTCTATGATTAGTGCTCTCTACTGCAACCTCATTCTTCCTCTAGCGCCGACTCCTGTCACACTAATTCTCGGGCAAAGGGGGTGGATTCAGGGGCGAAGCCAGGGGGGGGCGGAAAAATTAGGTTTCGCCTGGGGTGTCAAAAGTCCTTGCACCAGCCCTGGTTGTATTATTTACAAACATTTAAACTGTTCATGAACACAGTATCTTGTTTTTCGTCAAGGTATGCAATCCTATTTCATTATAGGTAAAATACTGACTGTCACCACATTCAATTGTAAAGAATCCCAGTCTGATTATATGAAGCTCTCTGTATAAAATGACTTGGGGGGGGGGGGGGGATTCAGAAATAGAATCAGAATACTCTATTCATATTTTGTCTTGCACTAGGAAAAATGACAGTGGGGCTACAACTGGTTGCTGTTGACTACAGAGAACTGCACAGATAAAATATATTCAAACCCATCCTGAAAATCTAATTTAAGCTTTAACAAGTTAATGGAGTTTTAAAAGCTGTTTTTAATCTTTTTAAATATGCAACTATCATTAAAAGAATACCTGGTAACCCTGCCATGAAGGTGCTTGTTGAGGCACATCCTGTTTGGGATGACAACGATTGATCCCCCATATAAACTCCTGCATTGTCACATGCACCCCTGGTGCAGAATCCAGGAATTCATACTGACATGTATTGTGCAATCATGGTGAACCATTGTCACAATCAGTAAGACGGTCCAGAGCAATAATGTACAACAAACATTGGAGTGAATGCATGTAGGCTGAACATGGATTAAGAGGCTTAAGGGGATCATCTGAGGTGCAAAAAAATAGTAAAAAAGACTTACAAAGTGTCATCCAGTTAGGGTTTAAGTCTGCTAAGAGGATTATTTATCAAACCAAACAAATTAAAAATATATCCTTTAAGCCAGCAATACATGGATCGAAATTTGGACCACCAAATTTTGATCTATACTGTATATGGGCAGGCCGGTTGTACACCCGTGCAGCAAATTTGGATTTAGTTTTAATCTTAAGCTGGATACACACTATTCAATTTTCCTGTATATTTTTTCCTTCAGATTTACCAAAACCATATAATATGAGGTCAAACTTTAAGAGTTTCAATTTGTATGCAATCAGGCAGGACCTTGCACTATATGGTTTTGGTAAACCTAAAGGAAATCTGACAAGAATAGTTGTATAGTGTGTATGGGGTCTTAGGACTAAAATGGCATTTTCGTTTTAGTCCCATTTTAGTTTTCTGCAAGTGTTTTAGTTTTAGTCATATTTAGTCGACCAAATCTCCAGTACATTTTAGTCGACTAAAATAATTTGAGTTGACTAAAATCATAGACTCCTCCTCTCCCCCCAGGTGGCCCCTTCCTCTCTGCAATCTTCTGGGACACATCACAGGTCCCAGAAGATTGTCTGTCCACTATGAGAGCCAGGGTTGACTCGAGCATGCACAGTGCGCGCACGGTCGTGAAGCTGCAAGTGACTGGGTGCCCACAGTTGCTATGGCGGCGCCGCAGAGAGGAGAGGGAGAGGAGCGAGGCGTCAGGCGGCCGCATCGCTGGACCGTGGGACAGGTGAGTGTGTGTTTAATAAAAGTCAGCAGCTACACTTTTTGTAGCTGCTGACTTTTAATAAACTGAAAAAAGCCTGGAGCTCTGCTTATAGATAAATATAGGCTTTCACCATGTCAGATAGTATAGTGAGTTTGTCACATCCCTGTATATGTAGAAAGGTAGTTTGTACCCCCCCAAAGAAATGGGGACTTTAAATTGGCAAAGACACCACAAATTGATTAAAAGATCTGAATTTATTGTACAAATAACATGTAGATTCTATAAAAAATCATCTAGACACGATGATTGTGAAAACAGACATTGACAAAGACATGATTACAATAAAAAACATAAAGATATATTATCTTGCAATAAATTGTATGATACATGTAAAGGGTAAATATCACTCCATCACTCCATTGTCCGGTAGTACTTTCCGGTGTCCATCAGCCGGGGTAAGTTCTAGCGTACCCAGCGCGTTTCAGGTTTTAAATTCCTTTCATCAGGGGTAATTATATAGGAGGATTTGTATTCTGATAAACAGAAAAATATAATATAGTTTATAATGTAAGACCACCGTTTTACCAGGTATAGTGAGCATTGTGTTGTTACATTTGAAAAGAGAGAGAAAGAGGGGGGCAATCATTTACCGGGGGGGGGGGGGGGATTATTCCATAGGGGAAAGGAAAAGAAAATGAAAAAAGAGAAAAGGAAGGAAGGAAATAAAAAACAACTTTGCTTTAAGGCAAACAAGCATATTGCTTTTTTGACAGAAGTGTAATGTTAAAATAAAAAAATAAATGAATAAATATTTGCGTGATGATGCCACCACGCAGGGCACATTTATATGAATGTGTCTGATTTAAGAAAATATAAAATGTTGGGGGGGGGGGGGGTGTTTATGTAATCTTCAGGCCTAAATTGATTTTTTTAAGCATGGGTGAAAAAACAGCTCTGGCAGCAAAAGAGTTAATCCCGCACAGATCAGACAGTGTGCTGCTCTCCCGTAGTGGACAAGCTGTGAAGCCTATTGACAAGGAGCAGGTTTCCTTCAGGGAGCCTCTATATATCAGCATGAAGTGTAATGCCGTGTACAGACGATCGGGACATTCCGACAACAAAATCCTGGATTTATTCCAAACGTCAAGAACGCGGTGACGTACAACACGTACGATCAGCTGAGAAAAAAAAAGTTCAATAGCCAGTGCGGCTCTTCTGCTTGATTCTGAGCATGCGTGGAATTTTGTGCGTCAGAATTGTGTACACACGATCAGAATTTCCGACGATGGATTTTGTTGTCGGAAAATTTGAGATCCAGCTCTCAAATTTTTGTTGTCATAAATTCCGACAGCAAATGTCCGATGGAGCATACACACAGTCGGAATTTCCGACAAGCTCACATCGAACATTTGTTGTCGGAAATTCCAACCGTGTGTACGCTGCATAAGTGTGTGGCATTGTGTACACAAGTCGATCTATTGATTGACTTGTGTACAACCAGCCTGTCGGATTTTCCAGAACGATTAGAGCCACCGGCTATAGCTGCCAATACTGATCATTGTGTTCTAATAGCAGGAAAGGCAGAATACAATACCATAAAAAGTCAGAATACAATTCCATAGTGGGAACTATTCCCCCTTCCACCCCAAATTTGTGGATGGGGAATTGGATCACAGTTCGAATCTTGGCCTGTTCAGCAGAAACTGTCCAAGATTCGAATCGTTAATGGGCAGGCTGAATGTACCAAGTTGGTCGATCGACAGACTTGGGTACAACCAGCCCACAGATTCTCTTGCGATTATGGTTAGCTGCTGCTATAGCCCCTAGCGATAATCACTGTCTTCTCCCGGTGGGGACGGCTTCCCCTGCACCCCCGCCAGGAGAAGACAATAGACCAGCAGGAGGGATTTCCCTGTCAGCACTATCTGTGTTGATGGGGGAATCATGCAAATTTCTTTCTTGCAACCCATGGTTGCAGGAAAGAAATTTGCACCATGTATGGCCAGTCTTAAGCTACGAACACAGCATTCATTTTTTTACGCCATTGGCTGAAAGCGCTGACCGAGAACCGGTCGGCAGACTTTTTATCGGTCATGAGCCTTCTACAGAAGACGGCTGAACTGCCGATCAGCTGCCATACACACACACTGAATGTTGGCGGGCATCGGCCGGTTCAATAGAAACATTCGGCCCGTGTGATGTCATCATGTCAAAGAATGGTGCGATGTTACCAAACTTTGCTATTACACTGGGTCCTTTAACCACTTCCCGACCGGCACATGCCAATGTACGTCGGCAGAATGGCACGGCTGGGCAAATGGGCGTACCCATACATCCCTTTGAATTTGCCGCTGTGCCGTTGCGTGCGCGCCGCCGGCCGGGAGCTCCGTGTGTCGGGTCGCGGGTCCCGCAGACTCGATCGCCGCGGGGATACCCGTGATTGCCTCACGGAGAGGATGAACGGGAAGAGGCTGATGTAAAAAAGCATCTCCCTGTTCTGCCTAGTGACAGTGTCACTGATCTCTGCTCCCTGTGATCGGGAGCAGAGATCAGTGATGTGTCACACGTAGCCACACCCCCCCACAGTTAGTAACACTCCCCGGGACATACTTAACCCCTCCCTAGCCCCCTAGTGGTTAACCCCTTCACTGCTAGTGTCATTTACACAGGAATCAGTGCATTTGTATAGCACTGATTGCTGTATAAATGACAATGGTCCCAAAAATGTGTCAAAAATATCCGATGTGTCCGCCATAATGTCGCAGTCACAATAAAAATTGCTGATCGTCGCACGCTATAACTTTTGAGCAAACCAATCAATAAACGCTTATTGCGATTTTTTTTTTACCAAAAATATGTAGAAGAATACGTATCGGCCTAAACTGAGGAAAAAAAATGTTTTTTAAAATATTTTTTGGGGATATTTATTATAGCAAAAAGTAAAAAATAATGCGTTTTTTTCAAAATTGTCTCTATTTTTTTGTTTATAGCGTAAAAAATAAAAACCGCAATCAAATACCACCAACAGAAAGCTCTATTTGTGGGGAAAAAAGGACGTCAGTTTTGTTTGGGAGCCACGTCATACGACCGCGCAATTGTCAGTTAAAGCGACGCAGTACCGAATCGCAAAAAGTGCTCTGGTCAGGAAGGGGGTAAATTCTTCCGGGGCTGAAGTGGTTAAAAGTATTTAATCACAAGTGGCTTAAGGATGAGCTGCAGCTTTACGTTCAGTCTTGCACAGTTGAAGAGGTTTCTCTCCTGTAATAAAATTGCTTACTCTGATTTCACTGCACACTGCAAGCTTCTCACAGTGTGTTTTAGAAGCCACAGCAAGTCAGAGAGAGCCTGCCTCATTTCCTGACAGCCCTTTCCTTCCTAGCCTGCCCCTTTAGTTAATTGGATTTCATTGCTCCTCCTAAGAGTAAGCCCACTGCTTGAACCAATTCTGAAGACTCCTTAGTGGGGTATTGGGGCAGGGTGCTTCAGTGTTTTCACAAATGCTTTGTACAACATCCTGCTGGCTCCTCCCACCAGCCTTGATCTGCCTACATTGCATAGAGAGCCACAGAGACCCAGTGATGATGTCACTGTGTCTAAATAAGGTATGTAATGAAAACAGAATGGTTTTATTTAACAGTTTTGCATGTTGATGAAGGGGCAGGGAGGAACCAGGAAAGGAAAAATATAAGCCGAATAAACTTCAGCTTTATTGTTTGTGAAATATATTGGAGATTATTCTTACTATTTGTTTATAATTCATGCTTTTCATCTGCAGGCCAAGCTTCCTGAATACTGAAGTTGTCTGTCAGGAGGATGTCGGTATCACGCACTGCTACTCTGCAGATAATGGATTCCAGAAAACATTTCTACTGGTGTAAGGTTCTTTAGAATTGTGAGTACTGCTACCACTGGATGTCCAGAGAAAAGTATGTTGCTGATTGTTTGAATATAGACAGTATGGGGATGAGTTACTCAAGGTGTTTTGTCAGTTTTGTCTTCTTTATTACTGCTTTATGTTATTTTCAACCATCCAATTACTGCAGGTTTTATTTTAAATTCAGAGAGAATGAATAACCTTTAACCACTTAAGGACTGAGCCTCTTTTTTAGATGTGTTGTTTACAAGTTAAAAACATTTTTTTGCTAGAAAATTACTTAGAACCCCCAAACATTATACAATTTTTTTCTAACACCCTAGAGAATAAAATGGCTGTCATTACAATACTTTCTGTCACACCGTATTTGCGCAGCGGTCTTGCAAGCGTACTTTTTTTGGAATAAATATAATATTTTTAAATTAAAAAATAAGACAACAGTAAAGTTAACCAATTTTTTTTTTTATATTGTGAAAGATAATGCTACGCCGAGTAAATTGATACCCAACATGTCACACTTCAAAATTGAGCCCGTTCGTGGAATGGCGACAAACTTTTACCCTTAAAAATCTCCATAGGCGACGTTTAAAAAATTCTACAGGTTACAAGTTTTGAGTTACAGAAGAGGTCTAGGACTAGAATTATTGCTCTCGCTCTACCGATCACGTCGATACCTCACATGTGTGGTTTGAACACCGTTTTCATATGCGGGCGCTACTCACGTATGCGTTCGCTTCTGCATGCGAGCTCGAGCTTATTTTACCTTTTATTTTTTATTTTTACACTATTTTTTTTTTTAAATTGTGTCACTTTTATTCCTATTACAAGTAATGTAAACATCCCTTGTAATAGAAAAAAAAGCATGACAGGTCCTCTTAAATATGAGATCTGGTGTCAAAAAGATCTCAGATCTCATATTTACACTAAAATGCAATAAAAAAAATAAAAATAAAAAAATTTGTCATTTAAAAAAATGATTGAAAAAAAATGGCCCTTTGACATCCCTTCTACCCTGCAATGTCATGGATACAGGTGGGGGCCATCTTCCCCTCACTCGTCTCCATGCACAGCCACAGAGGACTGGATCGCCTCCACTGCTGCCGACGGCTCCGGTAAGTGGTGGAGGGCACCAGAGCACGGCGGGATAAAAGTGATCTCACGGCGAATCCGCCACAGAGACCACTTTTATCTTGTAGCAGACCACTGGCCGAACACGAGGATACCAGGGTTATGGCAGCTAGCTGCTGCCGTAACAACGATACCTGTCCTCAAAGTGAGGACATATATTGGCGTTCGGCGGTCCGTAAGAAATTTTTAAATGTGTTCCTTGAGTCACAGAAAATCAGTTTCCTGTGTTTATTGCCAAACCTTAAAGTGATTATAAAAGGCAGAAGGTTTTTTTTATTCTTAATGCATTCTATGCATTAAGATAAAAAAACCTGTGTGCAGCAGCCCCCCTAATACTTACCTAAGCCCCATCTCTGCAGCAATGTTGCACGAGTGCCTCGGCCATCCGGGACTCTCTCTCCTGATTGGCTGAGACACAGCAGCAGCCCCATTGGCTCTCACTGCTGTCAATCAATGTCAGTTAGCCAATCAAGAGAGAGAGGGGGAGGAGCCGAACTGTCCATTCAGACGCGGAGCTGGGCTAGGCTCGTGTTCCCCCATAGCACACTGCTTGCTGTGGGGGCACTCGACAGGAGGGAGGGGCCAGGAGCGCCGGCGAGGGACCTGAAAATAGGAGGATACGGGCTGCCCTGTGCAAATCCATGTCACGGAGCAGGTAAGTATAACATGTTTATTATTTTTACAGAAAAAAAATAATAGAATTTAGTATCACTTTAATTGAACAAGCTGAAGTTTGAAGCTGATTGGTTACTATGCACAGCTGCACCAGATTCAGGGTCCACCAGTCTTAGTATATCTCCCCCTATATGTTCTTTATACAGAGAATTACCCCAAATCTACTTTGCTGGCAAGCCATGAGATTGTAATCTAACCCTGTGATTTCAGTAGATTTATTTCTCCGTGCTACTATATGCTACACCAAACTATCACAGAAATAATAAAAATATGATATATTATAGAAAGCAATTACCACCTAACAGTGCTATTACTACACTAAATGCAGAAACAAAAAAAAAATAATAATAATAATAATGAAGCGTTTTCAACTACACACTTTAAAGTGACAAGTGCAATAATTAAAAAAAAAAAAAAAAAAAAAAAAAAAAAAATATATATATATATATATATATTTATATATATATATATATATATTAGGGCTGTTACTGATTAAAATTTTTGTGTTTGATTAATCAATTTTTTTTTTAAATCAATTAATCGACTAATTTCGATTAATTATAACGCACATCCAGATCCAACTACTTTTAGCTGATCTCCTTGCATTGCTTCTCACTTAAATAACGTAGACATTAAGGTACAAAATGTGCGTTACCAGGTCAAGAGAAAGGCAAAAGTCTGAAAATAAACAATGCAGCCAATACATGTAAAGACTGGTGAAGTACAATATATACATTTTTCATTTTGGTTTAAGCTATGCTTTTTATACCTTCATCTTTCACTGATTTAGCCATTCTGTTTCTTTTCTTCCTTTTACCATATTTATGATTGGTATCTGTATGGTCATTGCATTATTGATCTTTATTCAGAAAATATTAGTTATCAAATTGCTCATACAGCACAGTAGCAATTTACTTTTCTAAAATGGGCATTAATAGCTTGTGCTTTTTTGTGTTATTTCTCAAAATAGGTTTAGCAATCCATATAAGCATGAGTCATTCTATAAACTCAACTTTATGCATCACTGCTGGAAACAGAGCTATGGAAGAGCCCTGGGGCCATCATAAAAAAAAAAAAACTGAATTCTGACTTTGAAACTCAGAATTCTGAGATTGAAATTCAGAATTGTAAGTTTAAAAAAAAAATACAGAATTCTGAGATTCAAAGTCAGAATTCTGAGTTTCAAAGTCAGAATTCTGAGTTTCAAAGTCAGAATTCTGAGATTAAAAGTCAGAATTCTGAGTTTCAAAGTCAGAATTTTGAGTTTCAAAGTCAGAATTCTGAGATTAAAAGTCAGAATTCTGAGATTAAAAGTCAGAATTCTGAGTTTCAAAGTCAGAATTCTGAGTTTCAAAGTCAGAATTCTGAGTTTATAAATATAGTAGTCTATAGGAAGATTTTAGGACCAATGAGCAATAATGTAGTAACACCCACACATCATCATTCTGCAGACATACATGTCTTCTGCTCTGTATATGGATATGTAAATCTATCTTAGTTACAGCACACAGTATAGGGAAGCAGATAGTGTTGGGTTCTCTGGTTCCTCTGCTGTCTTATCCTTCTCTGTCATCTGCTCCAACATAAAGAGCCATGCTGAAAACGTGTGTATTGTGTGTGAGTGGGGGGGGGGGACACAGCTTCCATAGATAACAGAACACAATGGCCAGCACAGCACAGCTCTGCACCCCAACTTGTAGGAAACATTGCACCTTTGCCCCCTACATGAGGGAATTGTGAATGGCTAGAAAGCAGCAGGACAATGTGTGACTATGTTCAAAACAGATTGATCATAGCAATTACTTGTCTGGACTAATAGAGATGTTTCACATACAATTAACCTCATATTAAACATAAAAGAAAACACAAATCACTACTGAGTGATAGTGTAGTGGGTAGAGCAGCAGACTTATATTGGTGCAGTTGTGGGTTCTAGTCCAGGTGAGGGAATTTTTTTATATATATATATTTTAAAATATGAGATAGTGAGGGCTTAAATTGTATTTTATCAATATATCCAAAATTGATTTCAAGGTATATTAACAAAGACATACTGATATATTAAGCACACAAAGTTGTAGTATATGCTGCCTACTATAAATTAGAGAGTAGAGTATTCAAAGAATAAAACTGTGTATATATTATTAGGGTGATCAGATCGGATCATTAGGGTGTCATCTTCAGTTTCCCCTGGGGGGCAGTTCACAATTTCAGGAGACTGGTCATAACAAATCGATCATAATTCACTCGTCTGGATTAATATAGTTGTTTCACAGATAATGAACCACATATTAAACATTAAGAAAGCAGCAATTAAGAACCTTTAAGTGATAGTATAGTGGGTAGAGTACCAGGCTTATAGTGTTGAAAGTTCTGGTTCTTATCCAATTCAGAGCATGTTTTTTAATTATATATATTTTCAATATATTGATTTTATATTAAACTTATTTTAAACTATAAGTTACTGAGAACTTAAATTGTATTTTATTGATATATCCAAATTGATTTCAAGGCATATTAACAAAGGCATATTGATAAAATTGTATAAACTGACTACTATAAATTAGAGAGTAGGGATTTTTTTTACAAATCAGTGTATATATTGGGATGATTTTGGTGACATGGGGCCAGTTCTCAATTTCAGGAGATTGTCCCTGGAAGCTGCATGATAACCATCATATCTCATAACTCAACCACCGATGCAGGGGCATTTTTCCATCCAGTGACACCACCGATGCAGGGTCATTTTTTTCCATCCAATGACACCACCGATGCAGGGCCATTTTTTTCCATCCAATGACATCACCGATGCAGGGCGATTTTTTTTCCATCCAATGACACCACCGATGCAGGGCCATTTTTTTCCATCCAATGACATCACCGATGCAGGGCCATTTTTCTTCTTCACTACTGTTAGCCCCTTATGTGTGCTCCAGTTTTAAACTCTAAGACCCCTTTCACACCAAGCTGCCTATAGCGTCCGTGGTAAAACGCAGCTATTTTTATCGGCGTTTTACCGTCGGATTAGTGGCGCATTTCGGCCGCTAGCGGGGCACTTTTACCCCCCGCTAGCGGCCGAGAAAGGATTAAAACTGCCCGCAATGTACCGCAATAGCGGCGTTTTGCCGGCGTTTTGCCGGCGGTATCCCAGCGCTGCCCCATTGATTTCAATGGGGAGCAGCGGTGGAGGAGCGGTAAACACATCGCTCCAAAGAAGCTGCTGACAGGACTTTTTTTCCTGTCCTGCCAGCGCAGCGCTCCGGTGTGAAAGTCCTCGGGTAGAGTAATGTGAAGCCCTCGGGGTTTTCACACTGGAGACAATGCTGCAGCTGTTTGAGGGCGGATTGCAGGCGCAGTGTGAAAGGGGTCTTACATACTACAAATATATATATATATATATATATATATATACACAGATACAGTATTTTGCTCTGCATGCCACTATTTTCCCAGAATCCCCACCTGAGAGGGGGGAGGGGCACAGTAACCAGTGTATATAGTGGCAGTGCAGGCCATGAGCTGTATGTACTGGCTGTGTCAGGGTTGTGATTAAACACAATGCAGTGTCAGGGCAGTGAGCAGAGTGTAATAGCAGTTCTGTCCAATCAGCAGTATATGAGGCAATGCCGACATCCCAAGTCTCCCATAATTGATGGCGGGGCTCACAGACACCCGCGAGTGCGGCACCATCTCCCGGCTGTCAACCACAACAGCCCGAGCCGCCCCTCCTCCAGGCCAAGGGTAGCTTTTAGTTCCTACTGTTTCATCAGACTGATCAACTGACTTATACTCTGGAGACAGGTCTCGCTCGCTTGCCCCTATGCTCCTCCCCAGTTTTGGGAAATATCCACTTGGTGTGACTCCTTGTAAGACACGCATGGACGATTAACCCCCCCTTTTCCCCTGTTGACGTGGTGGACGGCCGGGGACTCTTGTCGGGACCCGGTGGGGGAGACGTCGGAGAACTATAAGCTCAGGAGAAATTGCTCAAACACAATGTGATTGATGATTACCACTTCTGACCAAAACGGAGATCGTGCGGTCCATTCGGGTGGGATCCGTGTACCCCGGTTGGAGGAAGAGGTTCACCAGCATATGATCTGCCCCCATACTGTCCTCCAATCTGAGACAGTGCAAGCCTTTCTGACTCACCGCCAATGGCCTGTGAGTCCACCAAAGTTGGTAAGAGTACCTTATCTTTTGTGTTGATCAGATTTATATGGAGGAGACACTTATGGATCATTTGTATTGGATGGAATCCGCCTTATTTGCATGATATATCATTGGGATTAGAACATCTCTAGATCCATCTGGTGGCTACACCCCTTAAATTTGGACATTTTCTAAATAATATTATTTCTTAAGCTATATATTCATATTTCTTTCGAATGTGGACACTTTAAGTTTTTCACGTCATTTTTGTGATTTTTTAATTGTATTCTTTTTATCTTCACTGATATATGAAGGTTTTATATGATGTTACACTAGATATTTTTCACAAATATGTAATCCAGAGATAAGTTAAGATTACTCTTCACTTCACTGTTGATTAATTTTTTTCCCTTTTTGAATATTAATTGTCACACAGAGGTTTATATATTTAGCGCTACACTATTTATGTTTATACACTTTGCACAATTTGGTCTTATTGGAGTGTTGGCTGCTATTTTACATTTTCTGACTGGCGCGGTATTCCCTACCCTTCTTAGGGGTAGCAGTGGTATCACTATGGAGATCAATTGTATGAAAGCAGGTGCAGCACGGGACTTCCTATGTGACCCAGGCTGTTACTCCGCCCTCCTCTCATAACCCTCCACCTCCCCCAATCACTGAGTGCCCCGCCCTCTGCCAGTACCCAGGGGGAAGTTCACAAACTGTGCCCCTCCCCCCTCTCAGGTGGAAATTCTGGGAACATAGTGGCATGCAAAGCAACATACTGTATCTGTGTATATATATATATATATTTGTAGTATGTAAGACCCCTTTCACACTGCGCCTGCAATCTGCCCTCAAACAGCTGCAGCATTGTCTCCAGTGTGAAAACCCCGAGGACTTCACATTACTCTACCCGAGGACTTTCACACCGGAGCGCTGCGCTGGCAGGACAGGAAAAAAAGTCCTGTCAGCAGCTTCTTTGGAGCGATGTGTTTACCGCTCCTCCACCGCTGCTCCCCATTGAAATCAATGGGGCAGCGCTGGGATACAGCCGGCAAAACGCCGCTATTGCGGTACATTGCGGGCGGTTTTAATCCTTTCTCGGCCGCCAGCGGGGGGTAAAAGTGCCCCGCTAGCGGCCGAAATGCGCCACTAAACCGACAGTAAAACGCCGATAAAAATAGCTGCGTTTTACCACGGACGCTATAGGCAGCTTGGTGTGAAAGGGGTCTTAGAGTTTAAAACTGGAGCACACATAAGGGGCTAACAGTAGTGAAGAAGAAAAATGGCCCTGCATCGGTGGTATCATTGGATGGAAAAAAATGGCCCTGCATCGGTGATGTCATTGGATGGAAAAAAATGGCCCTGCATCGGTTCTGTCATTGGATGGAAAAAAATGGCCCTGCATCGGTGATGTCATTGGATGGAAAAAAATGGCCCTGCATCGGCGGTGTCATTGGATGGAAAAAAATGGCCCTGCATCGGTGATGTCATTGGATGGAAAAAAATCGCCCTGCATCGGTGGTGTCATTGCATGGAAAAAATGACCCTGCATCGGTGGTGTCACTGGATGGAAAAATGCCCCTGCATCGGTGGTTGAGTTATGAGATATGATGGTTATCATGCAGCTTCCAGGGACAATCTCCTGAAATTGAGAACTGGCCCCATGTCACCAAAATCATCCCAATATATACACCGATTTGTAAAAAAAATTCCTACTCTCTAATTTATAGTAGTCAGTTTATACAATTTTATCAATATGCCTTTGTTAATATGCCTTGAAATCAATTTGGATATATCAATAAAATACAATTTAAGTTCTCAGTAACTTATAGTTTAAAATAAGTTTAATATAAAATCAATATATTGAAAATATATATAATTAAAAAACATGCTCTGAATTGGATAAGAACCAGAACTTTCAACACTATAAGCCTGGTACTCTACCCACTATACTATCACTTAAGGGTTCTTAATTGTTGCTTTCTTAATGTTTAATATGTGGTTCATTATCTGTGAAACAACTATATTAATCCAGACGAGTGAATTATGATCGATTTGTTATGACCAGTCTCCTGAAATTGTGAACTGCCCCCCAGGGGAAACTGAAGATGACACCCTAATGATCCGATCTGATCACCCTAATAACATATACACACTTTTTTCTTTGAATACTCTACTCTCTAATTTATAGTAGGCAGCATATACTACTTTGTGTGCTCAATATATCAGTATGTCTTTGTTAATATACCTTGAAATCAATTTTGGATATATTGATAAAATACAATTTAAGCCCTCACTATCTCATATTTTAAAATATATATGTATAAAAAAAATGCCCTCACCTGGACTAGAACCCACAACTTCACCAGTATACGTCTGCTGCTCTACCCACTACACTATCACTCAGTAGTAATTTGTGTTTGCTTTTATGTTTAATATGAGGTTAATTGTATGTGAAACATCTTTATTAGCCCAGACAAGTAATTGCTATTATCAATCCGTTATGAACATAGACACACATTGTCCTGCTGCTTTCTAGCCATTCACAATTCCCTCATGTAGGGGGCAAAGGTGCAATGTTTCCTACAAGTTGGGGTGCAGAGCTGTGCTGTGCTGGCCATTGTGTTCTGTTATCTATGGAAGCTGTGTCCCCCCCCCCACTCACACACAATACACATGTTTTCAGCATGGCTCTTTATGTTGGAGCAGATGACAGAGAAGGATAAGACAGCAGAGGAACCAGAGAATCCAGCACTGCCTGCTTCCCTATACTGTGTGCTGTAACTAAGATAGATTTACATATCCATATACAGAGCAGAAGACATGTATGTCTGCAGAATGATGATTTGGGGTGTTACTACATTATTGCTCATTGGTCCTAAAATCTTCCTATAGACTACTATATTTATAAACTCAGAATTCTGACTTTGAAACTCAGAATTCTGACTTTTAATCTCAGAATTCTGACTTTGAAACCCAGAATTCTGACTTTTAATCTCAGAATTCTGACTTTTAATCTCAGAATTCTGACTTTGAAACTCAGAATTCTGACTTTTAATCTCAGAATTCTGACTTTTAATCTCAGAATTCTGACTTTGAAACTCAGAATTCTGACTTTGAAACTCAGAATTCTGACTTTGAAACCCAGAATTCTGACTTTTAATCTCAGAATTCTGACTTTTAATCTCAGAATTCTGAGTTTGAAACTCAGAATTCTGACTTTTAATCTCAGAATTCTGACTTTGAAACTCAGAATTCTGACTTTGAAACTCAGAATTCTGACTTTGAAACTCAGAATTCTGACTTTGAATCTCAGAATTCTGACTTTGAATCTCAGAATTCTGTATTTTTTTTTTAAACTTACAATTCTGAATTTCAATCTCAGAATTCTGAGTTTCAAAGTCAGAATTCAGTTTTTTTTTTTTATGATGGCCCCAGGGCTCTTCCATACAGAGCAATATACACAGCAACACAAGGAATTATTTACAATTCTGTGAACACATATAGGTGCTTTGAAAGAGAAACAAATACAAAGGAAAAGACGTTTTACAGCGACGTTAAAGCAAGGAGAGCTTTCAGTTACTGAAATTTGGGTGAAAAACAAAAATGTCTGATCTTGTTTAAAAAAAAAAAAAAAAATCATATGGTAAAAAACTGCGAAAGCACCAGTGAGATATTTGTCACCCCGGAAGGAGGAAGTAGCTCAGCGCTGGTGAGCTGGCTGCTATTGTGGCACAATAATCAGGACCTGTTGTTGTTCGGTTGGTGATATCTTCCTGGATTATCATTATATGACTCCCTTGGCACTTGGGGAAGGGGGGAGGAGTCCGGTGACGTCGATGTCCGTGACGTCACCGGATCCCTGACGGAACTACCTGAAATCCCAGAAGCCTGCAGGGAGGTGAGTGCTGATCAAAAGAATTTTGATCGATCAAAAAAATTAACGATTAATCGAGGAATTAATTGTTAATTTCCGCAGCCCTAATTATATATATATATATATATATATATATATATATATATATATATATATATATATACACACACACACACACACAAAATAGTTCATATGTGAAGCCTGTAAACAACGTGTATAAAGTGCCATATAGGATCAATTATAAAAAACTGTACAAAAATGTGCGAAAACTTTCATAGTGTCAATAGTCCCATAGACCATACAACATCTGTGCAATCAAATAAAAAAAACAAAGAAATTCCTCCGATCCACAATATCTACCAAAGTGAGAAACGACCACATTGCCCTTCACCACCCCTTGTGGGTATTCGCTCACCTGATACTGTGGACCCCACTAATATGTGAAGTCATATGTGCTTTGTAGATAATGACTTGAATCCCTCTTCATTCCATGAAGCTGACCATCCGATCGCACTTATGTTCTCAATAGCCGATAAACCAAGCAAGGAAGCACAGACATCCAATAGTGCAGACCTCTTAATTCATATTTATTATTAAAAACAAGTATTGCACGTACATGTAATCCATGTAAGTCAGGCATGGTATAAAAACATAGGCAAAACATAGGCAAAGTATAGGCAAAACACTGTTCTCTAAGATGGCATCCAAGCTCCGCCCGGTGTGATGACATCACTGCCCAACTGACACGTTACCCCCAATTGGAGAAAGCCGTGGGCATTTTTTAATTTAATTGCACAGATATTGTATGGTCTATGGGACGATTTGGACTATGAAAGTTTTTTTGCACTGCTTTTTGCCTTTTTTTGCAGTTTTTTATCATTGATCTTTTATGGTATTTTGTACACATTGTTTATAGGATTCACACATGAACTATTTTGTGTGTATATATAGATATTTTTGTATATTTATTGCACTTGTAACTTTAAAGTGTCTAGATGAAAGTGCTTCAACCCTGTGATTTATTACAATTATCCATGGCTTTCTGGCAAAGCTGTTTTTTTACAGTTCATTTCATAGGCCACGTGGTCCAGGGACGGGGGGGGGGGGGGGGGGGGGGGGAGTCAAGAACTGGCGAGGCACTGGCTAGTATCAGAACCAGATACAAACAGATTACATACACCACGATCGTTAGAGCAAGATAATTCTAGCACTAGACCTCCTCTGTAACTCTAAACATGTAATCTGTAAAAATGTTTAAAGAGTCGCCTATGGAGATTTTTGAGTACTGAAATTTGGCGCCATTCCACAAGTGTGCGCAATTTTAAAGCATGAAATGTTAGGTATCTATTTACTTGGCGTAACATCTGCTTTCACATTATACAAAAAATCGGGTTATCTTTAGTGGTTTTTTTTTTATATTCATGAAACAACTTTTTAAAAAAAAAAAGCGTTTGAAAAATTGCTGCGCAAATACCGTGTAACATAAAAAAGTTGCAACAACCACCATTTTCTTTCCTTGGGGGTCTGCTAAAACAATATATATAATGTTTGGGGGTTCTGAGTAAAAAATGTATTGATGATGATTTTTACATGTAGGAAAGAAGTGTCAGAATTGGCCTGGGTGGCAAGGGGTTAATTGCCATAAGTAATATACAAATAATTATTATATTATTATATATTGTTTTTAAGGTAATTTACTATATTTTCAAAAACTGAACTCAAGCAGGTGGCTTAACAGACAGAAGTTTAAAACTGAAGTTTAAAGTTATAACTTCCAACCAGTAATTTCACAGTAAATAGATAAATAATACATATTATTTTATAACATATAGCATAATAATATATGATTACCTTTTCAGCAGCAGATTCTCATTCTCCCTCTTTTCTCTTGTGTGAGAAAAACATGGGATTATGGGTAAATCTTATACTCATAAACACATGTTTTTTCCTTCAAATTAAGAGGGCTGGGCTGGAAGGGAGCATGTGTGCCCCCTTCTATGACACTGCAGCATTTTTATTGGACAGCTGGGGCTAATGGTACTTTACCATTGGTCCAAGACTCCAAGCTATCCATTGAGCTCAGTGCTTCTGACAAGAAGTGAGGAGAGTCACTGTGAGCTCAACCTCTCAGTCTACTGCAAACAGAGTGTGCCAGCTTGTATTTAAACTGGCTGCTCTGTATGTAGTCTCTGACAGGCTGCGCAAGGAGCCCCGTATCTCTGGAACCCTAGGTTGTAGGAGAACCAGTGGTGGGGTAGGACTTAGGCTACCTACCCCCCCCCCCCCACACACACACACACACACACACACACAAATTCGGGGTCTCTGTGACCTCAGCTCACCAAGCTACGACCCTCAAAGCTCAATTTTTTTTATGTTGTTGGCAGGTGAGCTATGCCTCACCTGCCTCACCTGACTGCACGTCCCTGATGAGGTCAGAGAGCGATAAATCAGTGGGGTTTCTCTCATTTTTACAAATGTAATTACAACGAGAAGCCATATCATTTTCTCAGGGTTTTTATAAATGCATTATTAGGCCAATGTAGCTATGTTGGTGATATATGTTAATAAATAGGCAATCCCTGCTAGTTCCCTCTCTCTTTCTGAGAGGATGGAATTGAGCTGGTAAAGTTGGACTACATGCTAAGGGGTAGCAAATCTATCTGCTAAAATATATACTAAAAGTCCAGTATCCATGAATAGTAAATTATAAATAATATTATAAATAATAAAAAATACATAAATAAATACTAAATGAATACAAATTTTCAAACACATGGGTTGAATAAGCAAGTGATTCATGTTTGCACTTTTTTTTGCGAAGCACTCCCATATTTTTATATTCAGCACTGGGAAGGAAAAGCCTACAGGTAACCAAAAACATTTTCTTACGTAGGGAAATCAATGGTTTAGGAGAGATCCACAATTAGTACTGACAGTGATCTCAGAAAGCAGTTATACTGAAACTATGTGAAGTGAAATTGAAGCTTTTACCTTTATTTTAGAGTACTGTTATATAGGAATGAGCGAGTCAAATTTGGTGAAGTCAGATTTTACTCCAACCATGCAGATTCACAAGCACATACTGTAGATATCTATGAGCCCTCAGTACTCACCAACCCTCAACTTACGTCAATAACAAAATCCATACTTAGTGCACTGAGCTAGTAGACTTCTGAAGCAGAGAGATATATGTTATCCGTTAAATGTTTTACTGAATACAGTTAAAGTGCTAATAAACCCAGGACCCTGCATTTACTATATCTGGTCTCCCACAGTACACAGAACATGGAAATACAATTATTTTAGTATAAGCTGCTAAATACCTTTTCTCATCAGCAGTATATAGCAGTCTTGTGACTTCTATCAGTGCCCAGCCAAACACTGGTTAAAGCTTGTGGGAGGAGTTTTCATTCTCCTCTGACTGTCCTATGGGGCTGCATGACCCCTGATCACCTGTCTGGACAGTGCTGATTGGCCCTGTGCTGATCACATGCACTCCCCCACAAAAAAACAAAAAACTCTCTAGCAATACACACCAAACTAAACATGTGCAGAGTGCCTCCAAGGCTCTGTATTATCAGGAGATGGATTGGGGCCAGTAAAAGAAGGGGAGGATCAGAGAAGACAGGATCAAACCTTTTTACACAATGCAGAGGATTAACCCATTAGTATCCACAGCGAGTATAACAAGCATGCTTTATTGCATATACCAACTGATTTGACTGTTGTGGGTTTAGTAACACTTTAAGGAAGAAAAGATGTAAAAAAAAGCAAGTGTATCTGAATGCTGCAAAGCAGAATAGGCAGATTGTCATTAGAGTACATTTGTGTAAAGTTTATTTATCACTAGATATAGTCTACATTTTCCCTTGGACTGATATCCATAAATAGTTTGTACACAATATGTACTTTTCTCATATTTATTTATTTTTTTAGTTAGGTTTGAATATTTGGGATGAATCATACAATCACTTTTATTAGGTGACGCCGTCTGTCTGGAAACCTAAACCAGTTTTTACTCTGCTGTCAAATGTCCAATTTTAAAATGTTAGTTCTCTGTTTGAATCATACATAAGTCGCTCCTGAGTCCCACCTTCCAGTTAACATCAGCCCCCCCTTTTTTTTCTCTCCCCAGTTGCCCTTCCACCTTACTTTCTCTCTTTTGTCTGTCTTCTATCTATTTCTGTGTATACATCTACTTATTTCCATACTATAGCATTTTAATAAAACTAAAAATGGTAGGGCAGTTATACGTTCTCCTCGTGGTGACCAGTCTCATTAGGGATTTCCTCTTCTAAAGCCTATTGAAGGTATTGTTGCAGGCATACTAGACACGTACACTCTGGAAATTGTGGTTGATGGTTTATATCCAGTTTTCATTTCTCAATTGAGTTATGACTGTTCTATGCATACTGCTGTCCCGTAATTTTGTACCAATGCCTTATTGTTTGGATTTGCCTTTCTGCTGGAAAATATAATATTTGAAAAAAAAAAGGTTAGTCCACACAAAAGAAGTATTTTTTCTGTATCCAAAATCACATGCTTGCTGCTTATCTTTTATAACTGGGAGTCAAGCAGCAAGCTCTAATCAGACCAGGACAGTGTAGGGTCTTCTCTTAATTGCGCCAATATGTTTGAAGATAAGGGGGAGATATAGGAAATGTTGTTTGGGGGAGGGGGATTATGAGAAATGGCCCTCCCCAAACATGATATTGTGCTAAACCTGCAGGTAAATAAGAGAACCAAAGCTGAATAAAAAAAAAAACTGACAGCTCCAGTTGGAGCCACTGTACTAACAGTCTGACATTAGTGCATCAATCTCCCCCACTGAGCTCTTGTGTTCTGACAGTGGGACGGCCCCCCGCCAGAACACTCCGATCAGCAATCTTCGCCATTGGCAGAGAGCGCTGATCGGGAGGAGGTCAGCTGCTGGTTTTCCAGCATGCTCGTCCTTACACAAGGGCCGATTGTCTGCTGGTTTTTATTGAATATTATTTATCCTTATTTTAGTTATCAGTCAGATCAATGAAATATGCTTCATGTTAATATTGTTAAAGTTGTTGTTAAGGGCTGGGCAGGGTAGGGATTGAGTGGGGCAACTGGTGGCGAGTAACTCTTAAGGCCTCTCAGGACTTTAAATTTTGAGCCCTGGCATACATAATATACTTACAGGTATTTACAAATTCAGACAGTTGGGAGCAGCAGCTCCCTACACTGGTAAATTTCAATCTGGCCATAAATGGAGCAATTTTCTTTCCTGCAACCACAAATTGCAAACAATCCAAATTTGGCAGAACACAATAGTGCTGCAGGAAACGTTCCTCCATCAACATTGACTATTTATGCTCAGATTGTTGTTGATGGTGCTGACTGTGCTACTAAAGACTTTTTGCATTTAAGCTGCCCATACACTAGTAGATTTTCTCGTCAAATTTGTTTATTATTTTAAATATAAAAAAGATTGACAAATCGAGTACATGCAAGGATGGTGGTACAATATTCAAATAGAAATAAATCTAAACATATCGGTTTATGAACAGGATGCGTACATAACAATGTAAAAATGTAACGAGTAGAGCAACGAATAAGCCAATAAAGTATTACATCGAAAGCATTAGAAAATTCCATCAGAAGGAAAAAAGTAAGCTAGGGACCATCTAATAGGTATATATTAAAAACAGAAGTGATAATTTGGGCAATTCACTAAAACTGGAGAGCGCAAAATCCGGCTCACCCCCGCATAGAAACCAACCAACTGCATTTTATTGTCAAAGCTTAATTTCACAAGGTGAAGTTAGAAACTGATTGGCTATCACGCACAGCTGTACCAGAATCCATACTCCCCAGCAAACCAACCCCAGTGTGTTTATAAGTACTACACAATATTAAAAGAAAGGTAGAAAACATAAAGTAGGAGTAGATAGAGAGAAGAGGGTAGAAAAAAGGGGGGAAGAGAATAAGGGGGGGTTTAAAACTGGTGATGTGATCCCAAAGGAATAGAAAGTATAGTCAAGGCAAATAGAGTAAATATCCCGATATCTGGGATAGTTGTGAGTTGAAATTGAGATAAGGATAGAAAACATTTTTGATTTGAAAATTTTGGAACAGTTCTGATTAAGGAAGTCCAAATGTATCACACAAAGTAGGAAAATAATGTATGGAGGAGGCAGATACCAAATTATATAAACGGGATAAATTAGCTCTATTCCATTCTTTGAAAGAATTAGGAGTGATCCAGGCAGGGTACCCATAAAGGAATTGCTTTGATTGCATTGTCTTTTGGTAAATGTGCAAGGTGTGCAGCATGATAGTAACTAAGCAGAAATATTTGGGAGACCTAAACCTCTGCAGCATTGTGGGAGACAGAGAGTGGATTTAGGGGTTCGAGGTTTTGTTTTACCCCAGATATAGGATAATTCTGCGCTGTATAAGCTGTAAAAAATTAAATGGAATTGGGATGGACAAGACTCTAAAAAGATATAAAAACTTGTGCAATATAGCCATCTTAATGACATTAATTTTGCCTATCCAGGATAGAGGGATAGAGGACCATTGTGGTAATAATTCAGTAACCTGTTTTAGTAATGGAGGGAAGTTAGCTGAGTATAAGTCAGTTATCTTAGGAGCAAATTGAATTCCTAGGTATGGAAGTCTGTGGGGTGTCCAAGAGAAGGGAATTGAACCTTTAGCAAGCTGAAGATATGAAGGAGGCAAGGAATTGTTGAGTGCAGTTGATTTTTGATAGTTAACTGTTAAGCCTGAAACGTGTGCAAAACATTTACATTCAATTTTGAAGTGAATGAGCTTTCCTGAGTAACAACCACATTCACTGTTAAAAATTAATTCATTAGAAAAAAATTTCTATCAGGCTCCTTCAAATTGTTTTTCGTCACTTTGAGAAAAGATTTCCTGATTATTTTTTCCTTTACACAACTGGTACACTTCATTATTTAACTTCATGGGTCAACCACCAGCTGGTTTCTATATAGTTTCAGGATTTTTGTGTCCAAGACAACAATGCCACAGGTGAATATTTTTCCCCTTTGACAGTATTAACCACTTCACTGTACTTCAGTTGATGCGGTTCATAGGTGATTTTTTTTTTCTTTTACCTAGTATGCGAATTCCTTTTGTGATAATATTAATACTGTTACTATATATCATTGCATAATGAGCTTCTTCCACTGACAATAGGTTAATTTCAACAGTAGGAAGGAACATATAGTTAATCTTTCTGGTGACTGTTTGTGACACAGGGTAGTATAGATAATCTCCCCTATTACCTGTTAAACCATATACTGCTGTAATCCTTTTTTTCTTGATTTGGTCAAGCTGGGTGAAGAAACCTCTATCATTGGTCATATGACTTGTAGCTTCACAGTCGATGCATTTGGTTTACAGTCAATATATGAAGCATCTTCTTTTCCTTCTTTCACACTTTGGCCTTCTGTTGTTTAAGTTGTCTATTTTGCTTTTTGTTTTGTCTTGCCTGTCTTTAAACCTTTCCCGCTGTGTGTACACATATATGCAGCCTCACTGAAGTGGGTCTTATTCTGTGAGGCCACACATATGCGTACATGTGTTTGTGCTGGGAGTGCGCTACAAAGCGTGCTCCCAGAACACGGATCAAACTCTCACCGTACTAACAATCAGGAACTGGAAAGCCCTGTTCCCAATCATCTGATCACTGTGATTACCTCTGATCTGCTTACCCCTTTCATGGCCAGGTCATGTTTTGCTATTTGGCACTGTGCTACTTTAATTGGCAATGCAACACTATATGCAAATACATTTTATAGAATTTTTTCATACAAACAGAGATTACTTTTGGTGGTATTTTATCACCATTGGGTTTTTCTTTTTTTATTATATAAATGAAAAAATACTGAAAAATTTGAAAAGACACTTTCTACTTTCCAAAAAAAAATTAAAATTAAAAAATAAAATGTCTTCATAAATTTAGGCCAAAATGTATTCTGCTACATGTCTTTGGTTTGTGTGAAAGCTGTAGCGTCTATAAACTATGGTATAATACAGTATTTGAAAATTGATCAATTGATACTGACGGCCTCATTTCTCATTTCTCAAGGCTCTTAAAATGCCAGGAAAGTACAAATACCTCCTAAATGACCTCTTTTTGGAAAGTAGACATTATGGGGTATTTATTAAGAGACACGATAAGCTTTTGAAGCTTTTTGAAGTTGTAATTTTTTGTCACAATTTTAAAAAAAATGAAAATTAGGAAATTAAATCAAATTTGTTCTTCTTTCACAATTTTATATAACTGGGGTGGCGGTGATCAGGGACACTGACTGTATGTAAAAAATAAATTGATTAAATTGTTTTTTTAGTCTTTTTTTGTTTTGTGTTTACCCTTTTATTGGGGATCTAACAGGGTGGCCCCCAATATTGGCCCATCTCTTTGATGATCAAAATCCTGGGGTCCTTGCACAGGAACTTTGAGCATTAAACACCCCAATATCCACCCATTACCTGTAACAGAGAACCCCAAGTCCTCAGTGTCATTGGGAACAACACCGTCCTTAAAGGGTTTGTAAAGCTTCGTGTTTTTTCACCTTAATGCATCCTATGCATTAAGGTGAAAAAACACCTTGCACTCTCTGCCCCCCCGAGCCCCCGTTTTACTTAGATGAGCCCCGAATCTCTGTGGGGGCGATCCCGCATTGCTTTCCCCCAGCTCCTGTGGGCTCTTCATTGGATGATTGATAGCAGCGCAGTCATTGGCTCCCGCTGCTGTCAATCAAATCAATGATGCGGCGTGCCGGGGCGGGGCCGAGTGATACACACGGCCGCTACTGCCGCTGAGTGTATCAAACAGGTGCTCCCCCGCAAGCTAACCTCGTTGGGAGAGCGCTACCCAGAGGGGGGTTAGCTCTTGCAGGGAGGAGCCGAGACAGCCGCCGAGGGACCCCAGAAGACAAGGATCGGGGCCACTCTGTGCAAAATGAACTGCACAGTGGAGGTAAGTATGACATGTTTGTTATTTAATAAGAAAAAAAAAACAAACCTATACAACCCCTTTAATCTCACCCGCCCATGTACAACTCCTGGGATTTGGGAAGAGTAAAACATCCCCCTTTCCCATTTCCTCCTCCCCGTAACCACCAGTACCCCAACCATCATATTTATCCTCTGCCACTTGCTGCCTCTGGATTACAGGGATGGAAGTGGTTGGCTAAGGGTTATGATGGCTCTGAGACTGCAGCAAATCCTCCTGTTCCTCCTGCCACATGCAGTGCATACTTCAGGAGGAGCACAAGAAGGATTGTGTTGCTAATTTCTGCATGGCAGCATTTAACCTGGGATGCTGCATATACTCTGGCATGCTTGGGGGAAAATGCTGATTTTGAGTAGTCAGAGGATGAGGCCAGTGAGGAGGAGTGGATACAGGAGACAGCGCTGCCACTATCACACAAAATGTGTAGCAGCACCATCAGCTGCAGGGCTGTGCACATTATGCATGATTCCTAGCTGCTTGAAGAATAACCCAGTGTGCCATGAAGTATATTTAGCGTACTGCACCAGGCAGCATGTTCCAGCGCCACAGATGCATATTTATTAATTACAGGAATTTATATAGCATTAACAATTTTAGTGCTTTACATATTGCACATTCACATCTGTCCCTGCACTGAAGGAGCACATTCCTCATGCGTATCAAGACAGGGATGACATTTTAGGCAAAATAATAATGGCTGATTGGCTGGGTACCTGCTAATGTGGTGTAGCACAGGTCATAAACCCATGGAAAGGGTACTGATTCTACAAATAATAGGAATAAACAGTTTTGGCAAGCTGGCATAAAGATGCTGGGCATAGGGGTTATTTGGGGACATTCCTTCTCTGCTTGAGTAGCTGTGGAGGAGACACCTGCCTTGGGAAGGATGATGCAAGAGATGGCAAGCTGGGTGTAGGAGAATTCTGCAGAGGTTAAAGCTTTTGCTTGAACATCATCAGCATGGCTCTGTGACACTCGTACCCGCTTGGCATGGTTATCCTAAGCCTCTGAACCCACTTGTGCGACTTCCTCACCTGTTACTAGAGGAAGCAGATATTGTAGCCGATGAAGAACGATAATTTTTTGGAGGGGTGATTTGGAAAGTGAGGAGCGGGAAGGAGGAGGAGAGCAGGATTTTGTTGCCAACTTGTCTCATTGAGGTGCTGCTCCCAAGGTGGAGCAGAGCCATATGCTTCCTCAAGGTACCCACCTGGCTGGTACTTTTACCACAGCATTCCACAGTTTCCCTGGCTTGTGTATGAATGGTAGACATGTGCATTCGTTTTCGTCCGAATGCATTTTTCGTCCGAATTTCAGGTATTTTCGTTATCGTTTTAACAAATGATAACGAAAGTGCAGAATCCGAAAAATGAAAGATCCGACATAAACAAATGCTTTATTTTAGTTTTCGTTGCTACAACAGTTCGATATAGATAGGAGATTCGACATGATGATGACAATAACAATCTATGTCCATCAAACCTGTGGTCGAATGTGCCTAACCTTAACTATTAGTCCAAGATTATTCTACATAGAGAGAAAAGATTCGACATAGAGAAAAGATTCGACGTAGGGGAGAAAAGATTCGACATAGGGGGAAAAGATTCGACGTAGGGGAGAAAAGATTCGACGTAGGGGAGAAAAGATAAATAAAAATTATGATAATGATGATGATGACTGTTATTGGCTGATTGTAACCAAAGAGGAGGAGCAGTAAAATAGCTAGAACTAAGTACACACGTACTTTGGCTTATGGTGTCTGTTGAAAGTTCTAAGAAGATTCGACGGAGCAGGTAAACTATATCGTACAGTTTAGCTGCTCCGTCGAATCTTCTTTGAGCATTCGACAGACACCATAAGCCTTCAATGACAGATTCGACCTTAATTTGGATTTTCGGACGAATGCAATTTTTAACGAAAAACGAAATAAATAAAAACAAATTTCGGGAGTAACTAAATAAATTTATTTTTTGGACGAAAACGAAATTCCGAAACGAAATATTTCAGTGTGCACATGTCTAATGAATGGTATTAGATTAAATTGCCACACCAGGAATTAATTGTCTAGGTACTGTATATATATATTCCAATATGAATTTGAGCAAAAGATGGAGCCAACACATTTTGGGTGCCTCAAAAACGCTCCTTTTATCTGGGCTTAAGGATGGAGAATGAAGTGTACTAGACAAAACAACAGATGTAAATTAAACAGGACAAAACAGTGAAAAGTCTATCACCAGGGAAAAAACATTGGATTCATCCTTTATCCAAATTCATATTAGAATAAATAGGGGGGAAAATGTAGTGCTTTTGGTGTATAATATTTTACCGAACAAGTATGTGATGACATGCTGCAATCAGATTTAAGACAAGAAATGTGCAATGCGAACTGCAAAATTATAAAAGGCCCTAGCAACAAAAAAAAAAAAAAAAAAAGAAAAATACCTGCCTCGCCCCCAAAAGTAAGCCCAAAACCTCAAAACATTTTTTTTTTACCTAGCAAAAAATGAAAAAAGTAGGAATAAACAAGAAATAAAGAAAACAAAAACAAGGGATAAAAGAACAAAAAAAAGAAAAAAAAAATCATAGAAGGACCCAGCAGCTAAACAGCAACTACAGTTGTTGCTGACGTACAGAACACAGGGGGTACACAAGAACATGTAGCCAACCACACTGCAATCCACAGTAATTTAGCTCAATATAACGCTGAAGAGCACCATATAGCAAGACACCTACACAGACTGTCAGCTATCTCTAAACTATTCCAACATACACTGGCAAATGGCTGCTGGGAACCCACCCTTCTATGGTGAGGGGGATGGTACATAACAAAGCCACCATTAATGGCCCTTCTAAGCCAGCTGACCTAAGTTCAAAGGCCATGTAGTGTTGAGAAGTGAGAGATAGACAGCCTTTCCTGGTTTATTTATTATTTATTTTTTTTATCTATACAGTGCTTTACACATGTTTATTATACATTCACATCAGTCCCTGCCCTCAAAAAGCTTACAATCTAAGGTTCCTAACTCACATACATACCTGCACATACTACAGTCAATTTAGACAGTGGTCAATTAACCTACCAGCATATCTTCAGCACAAAGTCTTTCCAGCAGGCGCTTTCTCAAAAAATGTGCATCCTTAATTATTTGGAGATCAAAATGATGCTTCATCTTAAATAAAAATGTTTATGTCATGGCAAACTAGTTTGACAGCTTTTTGGCCAACTGTTAACTGGTAAAATAATATCTCGGATTTCAAAGATATATGAAAGCAAGCATTTTACTTAAGTAGTGATTACTGTAGGCAACTCTGACAAGATTCATGCTCTTACTGCCTTCCCATTGGCACACAGACGTGTTATACAATTTGTATAACCATCATTAAACTAATCTTGTATTAATGAAACGTACAGGTGCTGTCTAAAGCTAGAGAGTTCTATAAAGCCCTACCCAAATATTAATAGTGGTCAGATATTCATTGACTGTTATTTGCACACATGAGAACGCCATCCCATAGAGACCAATAATGGTATGTTACAAAATATTTCCCAGTACTTGTAGAGTGGTCACACATGTGGCACCTGGTGCAACTTGTACTTAAACATGAGCAGCAAGACACTATGTGTACATATATGCTTGTGCAGGAAACTTTAGAAAAAACTTGATAAAATCCTATCTGTGTAATAAACACTTATGCCGCGTACACACGACCGTTTTTTCCGTCGAAACAAACTCTGAAGTGTTTCCGACGAAGTTCCGACGGAATTCCGCTGAAACTGTCTTGCGTACACACGATCACACCAAAGTCCGACCTTCAAGAACGCGGTGACGTACAACACGTACGACGGACTAGAAAAAGGAAGTTCAATAGCCAGTAGCCAAAAGCTTCTGTCTCTTACTTGCTTCAGAGCATGCGTCGTTTTTGGTCCATCGGAACAACATAAAGACGAGCGGTTTTCCCAATAGCAATTGGTTCATCGGAAATATTTAGAACATGTTCTATTTCTAGGCCCGTCAGAATTTTCGAAAAAAAAGTCAGATGAGGCCATGTTTGCAGGTTTTCCTTTATCTTGCACAGGTGTTTTAAATCAGAGTCAATGGCTTGGTATTTTGGCCAGCTATTTTATCTAAGAGAAATTCCCAAAATATGGCCTGTTGGGGGTACTTGAGACTGAGGTTGAGAACCACTGATCTAAGCCATGGGTGCTCAACTTGTGGCCCTCCAGCTCTGCCTTTGGGAGTCATGCTTGTAACTGTCAGCCCTGCAATGCCTCATGGGACTTGTAGTTCCGCAACAGCTGGAGGGCCACAGGTTGAGCACCCATGATCTAAACACTCTAATTTATTCCATTTAGAGTTAAAAAAAATAAACATTTTCAATGCAAAGTGCATTGAGGCTGCATTAATTTGCAATGGTGAGGCTGCAGATGACAATGGAGAGGCTGCTGATGGGCAATGTGCAGGCTGCATTAATTGGCAATAGTGATGCTGCAGATGGGCAATGGAGAGGCTGCTAAAGGGCAATGTGCAGGCTGCATTAACCACTTACCAACCCCTGCACGACTATATACGTCCTGACTTTGAAGAGGGATATCTCGGTAATGGCAGCAACTGCTGCCACAACCAAGGTATCCATCTCTTCAGGCAGCGGTTCGGTTAACGATAATGGTGGTCTCTGCCGTGGATTCGCCGCGAGATCACCGTTATCGGCGGCGGGAGAGGGGCCCCCCTCCCGCCGCTCTCCCGTGCCCTCCGCCGCTTACTGGAGCTGTCCGTAGTGGCGGAACCTGTCCGTGGCTGGGTATGAGGACGAGTGAGGCTCCCACCCGTCTCCATACCATAGCAGGGCGGAAGCGACGTCAGTCTGACGTCTGACGTTTTTCTGTTGTCATTTTTTTCAAATGACAATTTTTTTTTTCTTTTATTTCATTTTAGTCTAAATATTAGATCTGAGGTCTTTTTGACCCCAGATCTCATATTTAGGAGGACCTGTCATGCTTTTTTCTATTACAAGGGATGTTTACATTCCTTGTAATAGGAATAAAAGTGACCCAAATAAAAAAAAAAAAAAAACTGTAAAAATAAATAAAATAAAATAAATAAGAAAAACATTTTTTTTTAAAGCACCCCGTCCCGACGAGCTTGCGCGCAGAAGCGAACGCATACGTGAGTAGCGCCGGCATATGAAAACGGTGGTCAAACCACACATTGTTATATTATTATTATACAGGATTTATATAGCGTCAACAGTTTACGCAGTGCTTTAAAATATAAAAGGGAGACAATACAGTTATAATACAATAAGATACAAGAAGATAAAGAGGGCCCTGCTCAGAAGAGCTCTAATAGGGTGGGGCAGGTGGTACAAAAGGTTGTAACTGTGAGGAATGAGCTGATGGAAGTGGTAAAAGATTAGTTAGAGACAATATAGGCTTTCCTGAAGAGGTGAGTTTTCAGGGATCGCCTGAAGGTAGCAAGAGTAGGGGATAGCCGGACAGGTGGAGGTAGCGAGTTCCAGAGGATGGGAGAGGCTCTGGAGAAATCCTGGAGACAAGCATGAGAGGAGGAGACGAGAGAGCTTGAGAGTAGGAGGTCTTGAGGAGAGCGGAGAGGACGATTTGGGTGATATTTGGAGATAGGGGTGCAATGGATCAAACAATTCACGGTTCGGATCGTTCCTCGGATCAGGAGTCACGGTTCGGATCATTTTCGGATCAACAAAAAAAATCTCCCCCACTGTAATATTCACGTCATCTCCCCCACTGTAATATCCACATCATCTCCCCCACTGTAATAATATCCAGGTCATCTCCCCCACTGTAATAATATCCAGGTCATCTCCCCCACTGTAATAATATCCACAATCTCTCCCACTGTAATAATATATTAGCAGGGTATGGCAGGGTATTGCAGAGTATTGCAGGGTATTGGCAGGGTATTGGCAGAGTATTGGCAGAGTATTGGCAGGGTATGGCAGGGTATGGCAGAGTATTGGCAGAGTATTGGCGGGTATGGCAGAGTATTGGCAGGGTATGGCAAAGTATTGGCAGAGTATTGGCAGAATATTGGCAGAGTATTGCAGAGTATTTGCAGAGTATTGGCAGGGTATTGCAGACTATTGCAGAGTATTGCAGGGTATTGCAGAGTATTGGCAGAGTATTGCAGAGTATTGCAGAGTATTGCAGGGTATTGGCGGAGTATTGCAGGGTATTGACAGAGTATTGGCAGAGTATTGCAGATTATTGCAGGTTATTGGCAGAGTATTGCAGGGTATTGCAGAGTATTGGCAGAGTATTGCAGGGTACTGGCAGAGTATTGCAGGGGATTGGCAGAGTATTGCAGAGTATTGGCAGAGTATTGCAGGGTATTGGCAGAGTATTGCAGAGTATTGGCAGGGTATGGCAGAGTATTGACAGGGTATTGCAGAGTATTGGCAGAGTATGGCAGAGTATTAGCAGAGTATGGCAGAGTATTGGCAGAGTATTGCAGGGTATTGGCAGGGTATGGCAGAGTATTGGTAGGGTATTGCTGAGTATTGGTAGGGTATTGCTGAGTATTGGCAGAGTATGGCAGAGTATTGGCAGAGTATGGCAGAGTATTGGCAGAGTATTGCAGGGTATTGGCAGAGTATTGCAGGGTATTGGCAGAGTATTGAAGAGTATTGGCAGGGTATTGCAAAGTATTGGCAGAGTATGGCAGAGTATTAGCAGAGTATGGCAGAGCATTGCAGAGTATTAGCAGGGTATGGCAGAGTATTGGCAGGGTATTGCAGAGTATTGGCAGGGAATTGCAGAGTATTGACAGGGTATGGCAGAGTATTGACACTGCTGCCATCCGATCTCTCCCCTCCACTGTACAGATCAGTACACAGAGGGGAGAGAGGAACCGGTTTCATGACATGACGCCGGTTTGTTTATAAGTGATCTCTCCGTCATTTGACGGAGCGATCACGTGGTTAACGGCCGCCGGGTGTACCAAGATGGCCGCCGCTCCGGAGCTAGGCTGAAGCCTAGGGCCGAGGCAGTGGTGCGCTCTGCGGAGCGCATGTGTGGCAATCCGAACAGGCTGAACCGTTTGGATCATGGATCGGTGACAATCCGTTGCACCCCTATTTGGAGACAAGATTGGTGATGTAGCTTGGGGCAGAGTTGTGAATGGCTTTGTATGTTGTGGTTAGTATTTTGAATTTAATTCGCTGGGTGATTGGGAGCCAGTGTAGGGATTGGAGGAGAGGGTTGGCAGACACTGAGCGGTTGGTAAGGTGGATAAGTCTGGCAGCAGCATTCATGATAGACTGAAGAGGGGATAGCCTATGGAGAGGCAGGCCAATGAGAAGGGAGTTGCAATAGTCAAGGCAAGAGATAACAAGGGAGTGAATGAGGAGCTTGGTGGTTTCATTTGTTAAAAAGGGGTGAATTTTAGAGATGTTACGGAGGTGAATTCTACAAACTTTTGACAACAATTGGATTTGAGGCTGAAATGACAAGTCAGAGTCTAGGATTACACCTAGTACCCTGGCTTGAGGGGAGGGACTGATGGTTGCATTGTTGATTTTGATGGAAAAGTCGTGGAGGGGAGCACGGGCGGGGGGGAATATTAATAGCTCAGTTTTAGAGAGATTTAGTTTAAGGAAGTGGTGCAACATCCATGCTGATATGTCAGTTAGTAAGTTAGTAATGCGAGAGGAGACTGAAGGTGTGAGGTGAGGAGTAGACAGATAGATTTGGGTGTCATCGGTGTATAAGTGGTACTGGAAGCCGTGGGCGATTATCAAGTGACCAAGGGAGGAGGTGTAGATAAAGAAGAGAAGGGGTCCAAGAACAGAGCCTTGGGGGACCCCCACAGAAAGGGGTAATGGAGAGAAGGAGACAGAGCTGTAGGTGACACTGAAGGAGCGCTGTGATAAATAGGCAGAGAACCAGGATAGAGCAGAATCTCGGAGGCCAAGGGAATGTAGTTTATTGAGAAGGAGCGGGTGGTCAACAGTATCAAAGGCCACAGAGAGGTCAAGTAGTAGGAGTATGGAGCACTGGCTGTTGGTTTTAGCAGTTAGTAAATCGTTAGTGAGTTTTAGTAAGGCAGTTTCTGTGGAGTGCTGTGAGCGAAAGCCAGACTGTAAAGGGTCAAGGAGGATATTTTCACTGAGGAAGGAGCTAAGACGGTTGAAAACTAAGCGTTCTAGAAGTTTAGAGGTGAATGGGAGCAATGAGATGGGTCTTAAGTTGTTCTGGTTGGTAGGGTCCATTGAAGGCCTTTTAATTATAGGAGTGATCTGCGCATGTTTTAGAGGGGAGGGGAAGGTATCATTGCGATCGTTGGAGTGAAAGCAATAATTCTAACCCTAGACCTCCTCTGTAACTCAAAACATGAAACCTGTAGAATTTTTTAAACGTCGCCTATGGAGATTTTTAAGGGTAAAAGTTTGACGCTATTCCACGAGCGGGCGCAATTTTGAAGCGTGACATGTTGGGTATCAATTTACTCGGCGTAACATTACCCTTCACAATATAAAAAAAATTGGGCTAACTTTACTGTTGGCTTATTATTTTTATTTAAAAAAGTGATTTTTTTCTTGTAAGACCGCTGCGCAAATACAGTGTGACAAAAAGTATTGCAATGACCGCCATTTTATTCTCTAGGGTGTTAGAAAAAAAATGTATAATGTTTGGGGGTTCTAAGTAATTTTCTAGCAAAAAAAATGTGTTTTTAACTTGTAAACACCGAGTCTGAAAAAGAGGCCCGGTCTTAAAGTAGTTAATGGGCAATGATGAGGCTGCATATGGGCACTGATCAGGCTGCATTGATGGACTGTGACCCTTATTTTGCTTCAAAGTTCCTTATTTAAAATTTTACTTTTTTCCTGAAACTTCCCTCTTAAAATGAAGGCGCGTATTATACGCCGATAAATAAGGTATCTCCAAATAACACGCCCAAGTTCATCTTTAGACCTGAGCGGCAATCGGGGATTGGTTGGGGCCACAAAAGAGATATATATATATATATATATATATATATATATATAGCCAAATAACACGCCCAAGCTCATCTCTTCACCACACACAGCCACAAAGATAATTCTTGTTGGGGAGTGTATTAGTGCTAGGATGAACACATTTAGACCAAATTTTATTTTTATTCAAAGAATGTGAGGCAAAATGGTCAGCCCTCACACATGTTCACTTCATCAAATCTGGCCCTCTTTGAAAAAAGTATGGACACCCCTGCCATAGAGCATATCTAAAGCCAAAGCTTTTTTTAGTTTTGGGGAGAATCAAAAAGGGTTAGCACCTCTGCCAGTATTTGGTTCTTTGCTGTCTGTGGCACTTTAAGGGAATTTCCCTTCACTTCCAGTCCCAAAGACAAACAAGAAGTAAGAGGAAATCTCACAAAAGTGAATTGAATTTCCCTTGTAGGGAAATGTCATCTGAATAGGTGCCCCCATTGATAATTTCCCCTCTATTTGGATTTTCCATTTCTTTCTGTCCTGGTGGTAATGGTGACCATAACAAATATAGAGGTTAAACTCCCCATGTGGGACACATACAGTTAAAAATCCCTACCACTCTATGAAAAAAAACTTTTGGGTAGAGATACACCCAAATGCGTGAGGATGCATGGACTTTCAATAATTTTGAAAATCTCTGCAACGAGTTCCACATGCTTTAATTTATTAATGTACTTAATTAAGTGCTATATACAGAATAAAGCTTTACAGAAAACATTGTTTACAACAAACCATTACATTAGTCTCTAATTACAGAAATTTCTGCTTATTTTTTATTCCTGTTTATTTGGTTGCATAACTAATAAATCTGTGGCAATGTGTCTCTGTTGTGGTGACCTGATTACCAATATTTATTCCATGAAAATACCCAATTGTATGAAATGGAAATAAACAAATTCATTTGATACTTTCTTCTGATTGCATAATTTAAAGTGAATACAATACCTATTTCCCTAGGCTAATAAAATGTTCACTTCCCAAAGTGAACAGTCTCTACTTCTTTAGAAAATCAACAGCATTACCTTTACCACACTGCCCCTAGTGGCAAAGCAGTGTCTATTTGAAAGCCTTGTAAGTTGTATATGTACATGCCACTGCCTGCCTGCAATAACCTTCTATACAGAACACTGAAAAGAAAAAAAAATTTAAAAAAGATCTCAAAAATCATTTTAATGCATAAATTACTCAAAACAACAAATCAAGTGTACATATTATATAGTTGTAAAAATATAAATAGTTTTGCAATACTGGATCTATTTATTAGAAGTAGCAACTACAGTATGTTTTACAAATTTTTGTGCTATATTATTTCCCTAATTTGTACACATCACAATATGCTCACAATTTTATATTAAATATTGCTCTCTTTAATATATGTCTTGCAGTTTTTTTTTTTCTCCAAAGGGAATTGTGTTTAATGGAAAAGAACACTGTGGGAAAAATACAATATTATATATTCTCATATATAGTTACATAGTTACATAGTAGGTGAGGTTGAAAAAAGACACAAGTCCATCAAGTCCAACCTATGTGTGATTATGTGTCAGTATTACATTGTATATCCCTGTATGTTGCAGTCGTTCAGGTACTTATCTAATAGTTTCTTGAAGCTATCGATGCTCCCCGCTGAGAAAACCACCTGTGGAAGGGAATTCCACATCCTTGTCGCTCTTGCAGTAAAGAACCCTCTTAGTTTAAGGTTAAACCTCTTTTCTTCTAATTTTATTGAGTGGCCACGAGTCTTGTTAAACTCTCTTCTGCGAAAAAGTTTTATTTCTATTGTAGGGTCACCAGTACGGTATTTGTATATTGAAATCATATCCCCTCTCAAGCGTCTCTTCTCCAGAGAGAATAAGTTCAGTGCTCGCAACCTTTCCTCATTACTAAGATCCTCCAGACCCTTTATTAGCTTTGTTGCCCTTCTTTGTACTCGCTCCATTTCCAGTACATCCTTCCTGACGACTGGTGCCCAGAACTGGACAGCATAATCTAGGTGCGGCCAGACCAGAGTCTTGTAGAGCGGGAGAATTATCGTTTTATCTCTGGAGTTGATCCCCTTTTTAATGCATGCCAATATTCTGTTTGCTTTGTTAGCAGCAGCTTGGCATTGCATGCCATTGCTGAGCCTATCATCTACTAGGACCCCCAGGTCCTTTTCCATCCTAGATTCCCCCAGAGGTTCTCCCCCCCAGTGTATAGATTGCATTCATATTTTTGCCACCCAAATGCATTATTTTACATTTTTCTACATTGAACCTCATTTGCCATGTAGTTGCCCACCCCATTAATTTGTTCAGATCTTTTTGCAAGGTTTCCACATCCTGCAGAGAAGTTATTGCCCTGCTTAGCTTAGTATCGTCTGCAAATACAGAGATTTATGAACAAATTAAATAGGACTGGTCCACTACCCACCCCTGACCATTCCGAGTACTCCCCATTTATCACCACCCTCTGAACTCGCCCTTGTAGCCAGTTTGAATCCATGTATTCACCCTATGGTCCATGCCAACGGACCTTATTTTGTATAGTAAACGTTTATAGGGAACTGTGTCAAATGCTTTTGCAAAATCCAGATACACCATGTCTACGGGCCTTCCTTTATCTAGATGGCAACTCACCTCCTCATAGAAGGTTAGTAGATTGGTTTGGCAAGAACAATTCTTCATGAATCCATGCTGATTACTGCTAATGATACCGTTCTTATTACTAAAATCTTGTATATAGTCCCTTATCATTCCCTCCAAGAGTTTACATACTATTGATGTTAGGCTAACTGGTCTGTAATTCCCAGAGATGTATTTTGGGCCCTTTTTAAATATTGGTGCTACATTGGCTTTTTTCCAATCAGCTGGTACCATTCCAGTCAGTAGACTGTCTGTAAAAATTAGGAACAACGGTCTGGCAATCACTTGACTGAGTTCCCTAAGTACCCTCGGATGCAAGCCATCTGGTTCCGGTGATTTATTAATGTTAAGTTTCTCCATGGAGGTGCTTCCTGTGTTGTGTCATGAGGATAAACACTGCAGTTTTGGTTACTGAAGCCCCCCAATTCACTCGTGAAGAGAAGAAGGAGAAGAATAAATTCAATACCTTCACCATCTCCCCATCCTTTGTAACCAGATGACCTTCCTCATTCTTTATGGGGCAATATGGTCTGTCCTCTCTTTTTTACTGTTTACATACTTAAAGAATTTCTTGGGATTTTTTTTTCTCTCTTCCGCTATGTGTCTTTCATGTTCTATCTTAGCCGCCCTAATTGCACCCTTACATTTCTTGTTGCATTCTTTATAAAGTCTGAATGCTGAGGATGATCCCTCAACCTTGTATTTTTTGAAGGTCTTCTCCTTTGCTTTTATATGCATTTTTACATTGGCGTTAAGCCATCCAGGACTTTTGTTCGCTCTTTTAAATTTATTACCCAATGGGATACATTGGCTAATGCCCTTATTTAATATGCTCTTAAAGCAAACCAATCTCTCCTCCTTATTCTTTGTTCCTAATATTTTATCACAATTTATGCCTTTTAACAAGGTTGGTGGTTTAGGGAAGTTGGCTCTTTTGAAATTCAGTGTCTTTGTATTCACTTTATGTTTCCTATTTGTGTAATTTATACTGAAACTAATTGACCTGTGAAAGCTGTTACCTAAATTGCCCCATATTTCCACATCCGTGATTAGGTCTGTATTGTTGGTAATCAGTAGACCCAGTAATGTTTTATTTCTAGTTGGTGCATCTACCATCTGACCCATAAAATTGTCCTGCAAGACATTAAGGAACTGGCGAGCCTTAAATGAATGCGCGGTTCCCTCCGCCCAGTCTATATCTGGATAATTAAAATCCCCCATTATGATAACACTTCCCATCCTTGCTGCTAATCCAAATTGTGATAGGAGATCTGTCTCCACTTCCTCCCTCAGGTTAGGGGCCTATAGCATACTCCCAGTATTATTTTCCCCTTACCTTCATCCCTTTGGAGCTCTACCCATATGGATTCCACCTCCTCCCTTGCTCCCTCAGTGATGTCATCTCTCACATTCACTTGTACATTATTCTTGATATATAGGCATAACCCTCCCCCTTTTTTACCCTCTCTATCCTTGCGGTAAAGGGTATACCCTTGAATGTTTGCCAGCCAATCATGAGAGCTTTGCTAGTGCCTGCACCTCTTTGTCTCCACCCTCCTCTGTGCTGGCCCCTGCCGGCACCTGCCGTGTACGTTCCTGGCTCTCCTTTAGTATGGAGGGACTTCTCAGTGCTGACAGTTGCTTCCCCCTATTCAGAACCTGGGCTTCCAGGGAAACAATGTGCTTACATTTTGCACAGCAGTATTCGCCCTCGATCGGATGATCAAGGAAGGTATACATGCAGCTAGATGTACAAAGAGTCGCCTCTCCACACCCGCCGGGCATCGTACCTATTAAATTTAGTGAGGATTGGGGATTATACCCTGTCCAAATTACCTAACAGCTAGCTTCCTGGCACTAATACTCAAGACAATACACAGGTACACAACAAGACAATACACAGGTACTCACAGACCTATGTGCACTCGCAGAACAGTCGCAGACCTACGTGCACTCGCAGACCTACGTGCACTCGCAGGCCACTCGCAGCCCTATGTGCACTCGCAGGCGTACGTGCACTTGCACTTGCAGGCCACTCGCAGACCTACGTGCACTCGCAGACCTACGTGCACTCGCAGGCCACTCGCAGACCTACGTGCGCTCACAGACCTACCTGCACTTGCAGGCCACTCGCAGACCTACGTGCACTTGCAGACCTACGTGCACTCGCAGGCCACCCGCAGACCTACGTGCACTCGCGGGCCACTCGCAGACCTATGTGCACTCGCGAGCCACTCGCAGACCTACGTGCACTCGCAGGCCACTCGCAGACCTACGTGCACTCGCAGGCCACTCGCAGACCTAAGTGCACTCGCAGGCCACTCACAGACCTACGTGCACTCGCAGGCCACTCGCAGACCTACGTGCACTCGCAGGCCACTCGCAGACCTACGTGCATTCGCAGGCCACTCGCAGACCTACGTGCACTCGCAGACCTACGTGCACTCGCAGGCCACTCGCAGACCTACGTGCACTCGCAGGCCACTCGCAGACCTACGTGCACTCGCAGACCACTCGCAGACCTACGTGCACTCGCAGACCTACGTCTCCTATGTCAATTTAACTGGATTTTAATGTTAAAGCGGTGGATGCTGCTCATGTCAGATATTGTTGCACTGCTAGCCTGATACTGCTGATAATTTTTAAAAATCTTATTATTGGATGTTGTGTATTGTTTATTATAGATGCTATTCTATTTAAGCACATATGGAGGGTTATGTTCTTATTGATTTCATTGCAAGCATATATAAAGCGTTTAACGTCATGTAAAAATATAAAACACGTCCAGCTAGGATACATAGATATTACATGGACAGATTGGTATGCTGTTTATATTCTACATTTTGTTTTCATATAATTGTTACTAAGGTTGTAAAGGTATACTTAAGCCTGTACCCATGTACATTCATGGCTGATTGTTTAAAAGCACTTGCTCACACAATTTCCTGGAGTTTAAGTGGAACTAAAATTAGGAGACATTTTTTAGTAAAGGCCTTGCTCACTCTTACTAACTCTTACTGTGAATATAAATGCATATTTTAGATCAGAAGCTTTTACTTTACTGCTGACTGATCCACAGTGCAGCTTTATATACTTTGTTTTTTGGTTTAGATACACTTTTACTGTTAGCCTGCACACTAACAATAAAACTGAATCTGACCCTTTAACTTTAGGCCCTTAACACTTAACGGATAGCATACAATCCACCAGTGGCAGCTGGTGCTCAATTGTCTGGCCCCCCAGCCAGCCAGGCAACCAACCACCCTCCACCCCGCGGCACTCACTCGATCACCACTTCCCCCCATCGCTCGATCACCGCATCACTTATCTGTCACCCACCTGTCACAGATGTTACTTTGCATATTTTAAATAAAAGACAACGAATTTTAACTACTACACTATGGAGATTCTTGTATCCTTTATGTAATATCCTGGATCTGGAGGATTATTGGAAGAAGTCGCTGTGGAACGTGGACCACATGGGAAAAGATCTATCTATCCTTTAAAGCTGCAGTTGTTCCTTATCCCATTGGGATATCTTCAACAAAGAGGAAGGTAGCACAGATTCCCATGATCGATCACCTTCATGTGTGACTAAACCCTTTGGGGTCTATCTTTGAGGTGAGAGGCTAGAACACACTGGGTGTGGATTTCTTAAAGTGATCTACAGCCTATTATGACATCTTATCCTGTTTTTTGCACTTGGAAACTTTTCTCCCCGCCCTTTTGCACTAATTTGCACAGTCGAAGAGACTTTCAATCATTGTGAAATTTCATGCACATTTTTTCTGCTGTTATTGGACTATTTTTTATTGTATTTATGATTGTACTATTGCACTCTGCCACAGTTTTTGATTATTATATTGCATCTGCACTTTGTTTTGAATTTTTTATATAACACTTTATACTGTGTTGCATTCTATTGGATATTTCATAAGTTGGCAGCTCAGTGACTGCACATTCTGCACCCAATAGCTCAGGAGGATCTCTACATAATCTGGGGTAGTAGCACCTTTTTTCTTTTATGGATGTCTTAACACTTAACCCCCACCATTACACCTACAATTAACCTAACCCTTACGGGATGTTTTTACAACCTCTCCTGAACGATTTAACTTGACAGATAGTAACCCGCGTTTAAAACGTCCGTTTTGCTGCGTTTACATGGCATGTTTTGCTGCGTTTAACCTTTAACAATTAATCTGCACCCTGATGATGAATTTGTTGCTTATTCCTTATATTACAACCCTAACCAGAACCCCTAACCTTTAAGATAACATTTAACAGAAACTACGGTAGAATGACAATTTTTTAGTTGCCTAAAGTGTCCGCACTACAGTCCTGCACCAAAATCTACCAGCGTTGAGATGTTGGCACTGATAATTACTGATCCAAACTTTATGTAGTGAAGGAAAAATATGAGTTTAGCATAGTTTTCTTAGTGGGCCCCTCTCACCCTGTCACATGAGGATGTGTGATCCATTCCAGAAAGAGCTGTGTAGTTTTTTTGGAGTAGATCCTGCTCTGGTCTGTGTGACAAGGTGACAGCTATGTTGAGCTGATTTTGAGGAAATTACAGCATGCGCTATTGTTTATGTGGCCTTCTATGAAAAACGGCTTAGCTGAGCCCAAAGTATGCTTTCAATTAACTCTGTATTTCTTAGGTGTTGTTTTAAAACAGTGTGAGAAGACCCTTGCTCTTTCACTGTGCTGTGTAAAAGTAGCGGTCAAGATTACTCCCTTCTATGGTATCCCCTCCTTTTTTTTTTTTGCCTGAAATCTGGCTTTCACTTGACATTCCTTATAATGGAGAAGCATAAGGGATCTCTCCAGACTGCCTTCTGCTATTTTGAAATCAGTGATAGGTTCACTAGCATAAAGAGTAACTCTACTTTTATTGAGAAAAAAACCTTCCCCCTCTGGGTGATCTATGTACATTGCAAGGATTTTAACAAACTTTGTTGCAGATTTTTTACTTTTTGTTATTCTGAAGAAATAGCTGTCCATGTGCAAAGTGAATCTAATGGGAGTGATTTTATAATTATCAATCAGCCGCTGCACTTGCAGGGCTCTAATGGGTAAAGTTGCAGGGTCTGCATCCTTTTAAACATGATTTCCCTTTGGGAGTATCTCACCAAATATGACATTTTTGTTGCAGGGGATGCCAGAAATCTGACTTGTATCTTAGTGCAGACTTTTGAGAAAATCAGTGAGCCAATCACACGAGCAGGGAATTACATTTTTGGGGGGTGTTCTGTCCACCATCTGTGTACAGAACGCCTCCAGGTTGCCGTTGTTTTTTTACAGAGAATTACAGAGCTGCAGATTGAAAAGGAAAGATCATTTTAATAGCATTTAATTACAATATGACGTACCAATGTATTCGTTTTTTTATTTAAAGAGTGGAGTTACTCTTTAAAGTCATTTTTTTATGAACTAGGGAGGGACAGACTCCTCTGTAGGTTGTTTTTTTGCTGTCTTCATTCTATTGCGGAGATTTCCCTTCACATCGTGTTCCAGAGAAGCAAGAAAGTGAGAAGAAATTTACAAAGTGCAGAGAATTCCTCTCTTAAGCTGAACATAGTTAATTTTTTTTTTCGTTCAGCTGGAGGTCTGATCATAAAAAACCTAACAGGTTCCTTCAGCCACACAAATGGGGTGGAAGGAAGAATCCCCCCCACCACCACCACCACCACTGCAAGAACATTGTATTCTGACAATGAGACTCACCACTGTCAAAATACACTGATCAGCAGCTGCAGCAGATTGGTGACAGCCGCTGTTCAAGAAATGTTTCCCAGTATATGCTTTGGAGGAAGTCGATCAAATGATCAACTTCTGTTGAGCAGGGATGGCTATGGCTGAATTTCAATCAGTGTATGGCCATTGGCCAGCTTTAGACAGCTGACACTAGAACAAATATCACCATTGGGAGATATACTGTATATATACAGTGGGGATGGAAAGTATTCAGACCCCCTTAAATTTTTCACTCTTTGTTATATTGCAGTCATTTGCTAAAATCATTTAAGTTCATTTTTTTTCCTCATTAATGTACACACAGCACCCCATATTGACAGAAAAACACAGAATTGTTGACATTTTTGCAGATTTATTAAAAAAGAAAAACTGAAATATCACGTTGTCCTAAGTATTCAGACCCTTTGCTGTGACACTCATATATTTAACTCAGGTGCTGTCCATTTCTTCTGATCATCCTTGAGATGGTTCTACACTTTCATTTGCGTCCAGCTGTGTTTGATTATACTGATTGGGCTTGATTAGGAAAGCCACACACCTGTCTATATAAGACCTTACAGCTCACAGTGCATGTCAGAGCAAATGAGAATCATGAGGTCAAAGGAACAGCCTGAAGAGCTCAGAGACAGAATTGTGGCAAGGTACAGATCTGGCCAAGTTTACAAAAAAATTTCTGCCGCACTTAAGGTTCCTAAGAGCACAGTGGCCTCCATAATCCTTAAATGGAAGACGTTTGGGACGACTAGAACCCTTCCTAGAGCTGGCCGTCCGGCAAAACTGAGCTATCTGGGAGAAGAGCCTTGGTGAGAGAGGTAAAGAAGAACCCAAAGACGCTTGTGTCTGAGCTCCAGAGATGCAGTCGGGAGATGGGAGAAAGTTGTAGAAAGTTAACCATCACTGCAGCCCTCCACCAGTCGGGGCCTTATGGCAGAGTGGCCCGACGGAAGCCTCTCCTCAGTGCAAGACACATGAAAGCCCACATGGAGTTTGCTAAAAAACACCTGAAGGACTCCAAGATGGTGAGAAATAAGATTCTCTGGTCTGATGAGACCAAAATAGAACTTTTTGGCCTTAATTCTAAGCGGTATGTGTGGAGAAAACCAGGCACTGCTCATCACCTGTCCAATACAGTCCCAACAGTGAAGCATGGTGGTGGCAGTATCATGCTGTGGGGGTGTTTTTCAGCTGCAGGGACAGGACGACTGGTTGCAATCGAGGGAAAGATGAATGCGGCCAAGTACAGGGATATCCTGGACGAAAACCTTCTCTAGAGTGCTCAGGACCTCAGACTGGGCCAAAGGTTTACCTTCCAACAAGACAATGACCCTAAGCACACAGCTAAAATAACGAAGGAGTGGCTTCACAACAACTCCGTAACTGTTCTTGAATGGCCCAGCCAGAGCCCTGACTTAAACCCAATTGAGCATCTCTGGAGAGACATTAAAATGGCTGTCCACCAATGTTTACCATCCAACCTGACAGAACTGGAGGGGATCTGCAAGAGGGAATGGCAGAGGATCCCCAAATCCAGGTGTGAAAAACTTGTTGCATCTTTCCCAAAAAGACTTATGGCTGTATTAGATCAAAAGGGTGCTTCTACTAAATACTGAGCAAAGGTTCTGAATGCTTAGGACCATGTGATATTTCAGTTTTTCTTTTTTAATAAATCTGCAAAAATGTCAACAATTCTGTGTTTTTCTGTCAATATGGGGTGCTGTGTGTACATTAATGAGGAAAAAAATGAACTTAAATGATTTTAGCAAATGGCTGCAATATAACAAAGAGTGAAAAATTTAAGGGGTCTGAATACTTTCCGTCCTAACTGTATATATATATATATATATATATATATATATATATAAAATATTATGTAATTAACCACTTCAGCGCTGAAAGGTTTTACCCACTTCCTGACCAGGCCATTTTTTGCGATACGGCACTGCGTCGCTTTAACTGTCAATTGCACGGTCGTCCGACGTTGTACCCAAACGAAATTGACATTTTTTTTTTCACAAATAGAGCTTTCTTTTGGTGGTATTTGATCACCTCTGCGATTTTTATTTTTTGCGCTATAAACAAAAAAAGACCGACATTTTTGAAAAAAAAAAAATTTCTACTTTCTGCTATAACACATATCCAAAAAAAATTTTGTAAAAAAACTAATTTCTTCATCAATTTAGGCCAATATGTATTCTGCTACATATTTTTGGTAAAAAAATCCCAATAAGCGTATATTGATTGGTATGCGCAAAAGTTATAGCGTCTACAAACTTCAGGAGAGATTTAGGGACTTTTATTTTAATGGCAGCAATTTTTTAGCGGGACTGGGACATTGCGATGGACAAATTTGACCCTTATGCTGCGTACACACGAGCAGACTTTCTGGCATGCTTGGACAATCCGACCGTGTGTAGGCTCCGGCGGACTTTTGGGAAAAAGTCAGCCGGACCTAGATTTGAAACATGTTTTAAATCTTTCCGTCGGACTCCGGAAAGTCCGCTGATCTGTGTGCTGGTCCGACGGAAAGCCCGCTCGTCTGTATGCTGGTCCAACGGACCAGATATGACGCAAGGGCAGGGTATTGCATTTCGCGCTTGCTGCAATAGGAAAAACAAATTTTCCTATTGCGGTGAGCACGGGGCATACCAGGCCCTTAGGTCTGGTATGGATTATAAAGGGAAGCCCCTACGCCGAAAAAACGGCATGGGGTCCCCCCTAAAATCCATACCAGACCCCGATCCGAGCACGCTGTGACATTTTAGGGGTGTGGTCAACATCACCTGCTGACCACGCCTATATAAGTCACAGCGGAGCGCTCAGAGAGCAGTCCAGCCGGAGAGAGCATCGTGTCAACATCTGGAGAAGAGAAGAGGGAAGAAGACAAGAAGCCCAGAAGTCCGGACCTCCGCTGGCAAAAGATCGGCATGAAGACAGCGGAGGAGCCGGCAGAAGAACTGGAAAACTGGGAGAAGAGGCCAGAGAGAGCAGAGAAGAAACAACCGGAAGCCGGGAGAAGAGGAACCGGAGGGACCCCCAAAGCCGGAAGAAGACCCCCGAAGCCGGAGGAAGACCCCCGAAGCCGGAGGAAGACCCCCCGGAGCTGTTTAATAAATTATTTTAAAAACCTGTGTAGTGTGTTTTATTATTGACACTTTTTCCCTAGGTGAATGGGTAGGGGTACCATGTACCCCATACTCATTCACATAGGGTGGGGGGCCGGGATCTGGGGGCCCTCTTATTATAGGGGGCTCCCGGATTCCGATAAGCCCCCCGCCCGCAGACCCCGACAACCAATGGCCAGGGTTGTCGGGAAGAGGCCCTTGTCCTCATCAACAAGCACCCACCCCCTAATGTTGAGGGCATGCGGCCTGGTATAGTTCAGGGGGGGAGCGCTCGCTTGTCCCCACCCCCTTTCCAGACCGGACGGGCTGCGTGCTCAGATCGGGGTCTGGTATGAATTTTAGGGGGGACCCCACGCCGGCGTAGGGGCTTCCCTTTATAATCCATACCAGACCTAAGGGCCTGGTATGACCCGCGACGGGGCTCGCAAGGTGTCAATCTCGCCGATAAAAGCGGCAAGATTGACTTCCTTTTCTAGTCCCGTCGAGTCACGTTCAAAATGTGAGCAAGTCCGTTCATTCTGAAAGTCCGCCGTAACTCCAGCGAAAGTCCGTCGGAAAGACGGGCGGACCTAGCCCGCCAGAAAGTCCGGTCATGTGTGGCCAAGTCCGTCCGTTTTTGAGTCCGGCGCACCTGGCAGACAAAGTCCGTTGGAAAGTCTGCCAGACCAAGTATGCCAGAAAGTCCGATCGTGTGTACGCGGCATAAGTGACACTTTTCGGGGACCAGTGACACTAATACAGTGATCAGTGCTATAAAAATGCACTGATCCCTGTATAAATACACTGGCAGGGAAGGGGTTAACACTAGGGGGTGATCAAAGTGTTAAATGTGTTCCCTGGGAGGTCTTTCTAACTGTGAGGGGAGTGGATTCACTGAAGGAAGAGAGAGATTGAGATTCAGCTTAGCTGAAACATGATCTCAGTGGTGTGCTTTGTTTACATCAGCTCCGTGTCTCTTCTGAACGATCCGCCCGGACCCGCTGATTGACTCTCACTGTGTCCAATCACAGCGGGAGTGGAGCGCCGGCAGCGTGAGTGCTCCCCCTAAACTGCGTGCAGGAAATCACATACAGGTATTGCTGGATCCAAATCTTCCTTGACTTTGTCAAGGAAGATTTAGGGAAAATTGACTGGTCTTGGCAAGGCCGAGACAATTTATCCCCTGTGGAAAGACAGGCCCTACGTGAATTAGAGCAGGCAAAAGATTTAATCATAAAGAAAAGCGATAAAGGAGGGAATGTCGTGTTGATGTCTAATGAGATGTACGAAAAGGAGGTATTTAGACAACTGAGTGCAATCCCTTTCCAGCTTTGGTTGACACTTTAAATCAGAAATTGTTTCTTGCCCTTGAGGCAAACCTATTGACTAAAAGGAAATGGGAATATTTGAAGGTGGCTGAATTCAATAATCCCACATTCTATATTATCCCAAAGCTCCACAAATCTCTTATTGATCCACCAGGGAGACCAATTGTGTCGACCATCAAGGGCCCTTTAGAAAGGGTAGGAAAATCTGTGAATGAGTTTATTAAAACACTGGTTGTCACACTTTCATCATACGTCCAAGACACCCGTGATGTGCTTATGAGACTACAGAGCCTTGAGGTTCCCCCTTGGGCCCTCTTGGTGAGGATCAACGTGGAATACGTCGATTCCCCACGAGTGGGGTCTCGGGGCTGTCTCTCACTTCCTAGAATTAAACATCCTGAATTCGGAGCTCAAAACGAGTTTATCATTGAGCTCCTGGAGTTTGCTTTGAATAACAATTTTTCAGTGGCTACTACCAGCAGACCAGGGGCACAGCTATGGGGGACCCTTGGGCTCCGGCGTACTCATGCCTACACCTGGGCCTATGGGAGACTGAGATGGTGCATGAATCGCCAATGTACCTCGGTCACGCGTCCGCCTGGCTGAGGTACATCGACGATGTCCTGATGCTGTGGAAAGCGGATGAGGAACAGCTTAATGAATTCATCTATACCCTGAACAAAAATGATAGGAATATAAAACTAACGTACACAGTAGATCGGGACACTATCCCTTTCTTGGATCTACAAATATCCATAAATCAAAAAAAAAAATCAATACCTGTACATACAGGAAACCTACTGCAGCAAATACTTTGCTGCAGGCTTCAAGCCACCATCCAGCACCCCTAATCAAGGGGATCCCAGTGGGTCAGTTCCTGCAAATTCCTGCCCACTGGATCAGGACTACAAGGTGGAGGGGACCAATATGTTTCTGAGATTCAAGGAACGGTGTTACCCCCATCGAGCCCTCAAGAAAGCATGTAAGCCAACTACTAATATAGGCAGTGACGTAACCCTAAAGACGGCCTATGGGAACATTGGAACATTCTGACTAAATCTCCAATGCTGGCAGGGATTGTTGGCCCACAACTGGTGGCACGTAGAGCTCTCAATCTCCAGGATGCCTTGGTTCACTCAGAGTACAAGCGAGAAACAACTAGAAACTGGCTTGATTTACAGATTTACCCCCCCTTAAGGGAATGTATGCATGTAGCCACTGCCAAATGTGTAGATATGTCGATAGGACTGCTCTGTTCACCAACGCTGGCCACACTGTAGAGTATCAGATTATAAATTTCATTAACTGTGAAAAGGGTAGTCTACATGTTGGAGTGCCCTTGTCAGATATTACATAGGTAAAACAATGCGCCAACTTAGGGTACGTATCGGTGAGCACATCAGGAGCATCAATGGTGCTAACAAGGAGGAGAAAAAGGAGAAGAAAAAGGACCTGTCTCCAGTGGCTGCACACTCATTTGCTTTCCATGGTGGTAAATCAGAGAAAATGAAGGTGAAGGGTATATATACCCTCAACCTGCCACCACGGAGGAGTGACTACAACACTATTCTCCTACAGAAGGAGAAGATGTGGATCTATTGCCTCAATACACTCGCTCTCGCTGGCTTAATCCCAGAATGCAACTTTGGGGCATTTTTTGATCGCTAGGACGCCATATTTGGCTGAAATTTGAAAACGCAATCTAATAGATGAATATAATTATGAATACTCTCACTCTAGCAGGCACATTGCATGTTTGCCTTCTTTTTTTTTCGCCTTTGTTTCTACTTGGGTTTTTTTTTTCCCTTTATTTATTTTTCTCATTTTCTTGTTCCTCTCTCTGCCATATGGCCTCCCCACCACCTTCTCCCCCCCCTAAATAAATTTAATGTCTTGGCTTGCTATTTAAGAAAAATGCTTCCATGCCACCTATTTGCCCCCTTTTCATTTTCATTTTTACTCTAGACTTCCCCATTATGGGGTTAAACTTGATTGATGAAAGCCAGCTGCAGATGAATTGTATATGATGTTGATGGTTAAGGTGGCCTCTAGTGGTGGAAGCAAATAATTGCACTTCTTTCCATGCTTTTGGAGAGTATAAATAAAAGCCCACCGCTACCCCCCATCCCAGAAGAAGCTCAAGCTGATTGGGCCAAACTAGTCGGTTGTCACGACACCATGTGAATGAAGCACTGACGCCACCATCGATGTCAGCTTGCTAGCCCGCACATGCTCACGGGAATCTGCAAGTACCAGTGCATTCATCTTAACTAAGGGACGCTGAGACCGATACGGGACCGCACCGCATCAAAATGCACCCGCCGCTGACCTAGTGCCTGACTGGCAACACAACCACATCCCTGATAAAAATCCAACGGATGTGCAGGCGGGAAAGCTATAGCCAGTATCCATGCAAGTCCACACTGCTTCCAGGCTGGGTGAGCAGACCTGTTGGTCCTTGCACTATACTCTAATGCTGTGTCTTTTTGCACTGCAGTGAACACTGGTCTCACTGAGAACAATATCCCATGCTATACGCTGGACTGATATCATAACCACTGTTATGCCCCGTACACACGGTCGAATTTTCCGATGGAAAATGTCCGATCGGAGCGTGTTGTCAGAAATTCCGACCGTGTGTGGGCTCCATCTGACATTTTCCATCGGATTTTCCGACACACAAAGTTGGAGAGCAGGAGATAAAATTTTCCGACAACAAAATCCGTTGTCGGAAATTCCGATCGTGTGTACACAAATCCGACGGACAAAGTGCCACGCGTGCTCAGAATAAATAAAGAGATGAAAGCTATTGGCCACTGCCCCGTTTATAGTCCCGACGTACATGTTTTACGTCACCGCGTTTAAAACGATCGGATTTTCCGACAACTTTGTGTGACCGTGTGTATGCAAGACAAGTTTGAGCCAACATCCATTGGAAAAAATCCTAGGATTTTGTTGTCGGAATGTCCGAACAAAGTCCGACCGTGTGTACGGGGCATTACAGTGCTAATTATATATGACCTTACTGCATCACTACGTCCCAGCTTCACCCTCCTGTGGGAAAACTTTGGACTTTGGATACATACTTGCGCTACATACAAGTTAGTACCTGGAGTTGCTATCCACGGTGGTCATAGGAAAAACTTGTCCCCCCCCCTTGCTGTACTTGCAGAGCCCCCAATTTTTGCTCAACCATCCTGCACATATTCCTTATCTGTGGTGAATTAACAGTGATTTCACTTCTCCATATTATCAGGTGCTTTATTACCCCAGGGGTGTTATGTTGACATATGTATGTGTGGATTTTTATGACGCAGCTGCATCTTGATCAGACAACATTGTCTATTTTTTAATTTTTTTACTGAGGTGCTGGTGATGGGATTTTTATCCGGTGTTTTTTATATTACCATTTCATATTTTTGTGCAATAAAGTTCCCTTTTCTATGAGCTGTTGGTCCCTAGTAATTACTGCAGATGAGGCTCTCTTTTTACCTTTTTCTTTTGTATGCTTGGTTGATTACCAGGATCACACCGTATTGAGGTGAGCCAGCTATTTGAGGGACGCTGTGTTTGCTCTTATACAAAGCCTGCCCAGCCCATACACCCCAGTGAGCTACTGGCTATCCCCCTGGTTTTCTTTCCCTAAGGGAGGATTATAACCCCTGTAAGGTTTATTTTTTGCTAAATTTGTCCCATTGGGGAGATTGACCTTCATTTCCTGTCCCATTGCCAAAACAGGAAGTGAGAGGAAATCCCTGAAAATGAAGGGAATCTCTTGGGGACCAGAACTAGTGCCCACATTGGAAAATTTCCCCTCTATTACTTTTGTGGGGACGGCCCAAAATTTGGGATTTTTTTTTCACTTTCACTTTCAGTGATAAGAGTAAACAGGACAAATAGAAAAGGTGACTCTCCCTAACAGTGGCAGAAACAGCAATAAAAACTGACAGGTCTTCCAATCCATCTCCACTCTATCCAAAACTAAAAAAGTTTTGCCTTTAGTTATACTTTAACATTAAAGAGGTGTTCCAGCCTGGGGGAAAAAAAAATTAAAAGTCAGCAGCTACAAATATTGTAACATATGGACACTTACCTGTCCAGGGAGCCCACGATGGCGGCATCCCAGCCAATCTTTGGTCGGCGGTCGGGTGCTGCCGCCACCATCTCCACTAAGGGAAACCGGCAGCGAAGCCTTTTGGCTTCACAGATTGTTCCCTACTGCACATGTGCAAAGTGCTTTGCTTTTTCTAATTGGCCCGGGTGCGGAGAAAGGAGTAGGGGGGGGCTAAACTTCCGAGGGAAGGTGCCATGACGGTGTCAAAAACAGGTACCCATTCCCCCCCGAAAGGTGCCCAATGTGGCACCGGAGAGAGGGGAGGAAGCAGATAAGCAGAAATTCCTTCTTTTGGGTGGAACTCCGCTTTAAGTAAACCCACAATATTCCCATAGTGTGCAACACATAGGAATGCTTTGGGCATTAAAGTATATGTGAACCCCCACCTTGAAAAACAACCAATTTAGTTTAAAAAATACATGTAGGGGGGCAAAACATTTGTGTAAAGATATAGTATAAAAAACAAACTTTATAAATACCATAAAGGGCTTAGAGAGTTGGAGGTAGAGACTGCGGGGGGGGGGGGGGGGGGTCAGCAGGAGGCTGAGGGAGAGCCAGTGAATAGCTGTGCAGGGGGTGTGTCAGCACAAGTCTTGGCCATTGGAGGACAGACAGGATATGCTCCCAACACAGCCATAAAACTGACTGCAATGTCCTTCCTTGCCTAGCGTAATCAGTTTGAAATAGCAGGGGGACAGGCAAGATCACCAGGTATTTCACATGAAGGAAGCAGTTGGATTTTTCCTGTATGGACTGTACTGGAACGATGTAAAATGCATAAAAAAAGAGGGGGGGAGGAATGCACTGGACTGCATCAAAAACGCAGCAAAAATGTGTCAAAAACATGCATGCAGAAAAGCATCTGGAACACATCCAGACTGCATTTTTATGGTGTGAACTGGCCCTTGAGGTTAATAAAAAAGAGGGGGAAAAATGTACTGGACTGCATCAAAAAAGCATCAAAAACACATCAGAAACGCACCAAAAACACATCAAAAATGCACCAAAAACACACATGCAGAAAAGCATCTGGAATGCATCCGGACTGCGTTTCTATGGTGTGAACAGGCCCTCAGAAATATTTTTACAAGTACAGAAAATACCTGTTGATCTTGCTGGAAATGCAGTGTCCTTGTCACTTCTAGTGAGCTTCAAGAAGAAGGAAAGTCAGTATATCAACAGCAGGGTAAACAGTCCCTGTAAGATTGATTTACCACTTTATTATTTTCATTTGATCAAAAAAAAACAACAAAATGACCTTCTTTGGAAAGTTTCTTTGTGATCACATGACCTCTAACCCTCAGGGCCAGTTCACACCATAGAAACGCAGTCTGGATGCGTTCCGGATGCTTTTCTGCATGTGCATTTTTAATGAGTTTTTGATGCGTTCCAGTGCGTTTTTGATGCAATCAGGTGCATTTTTCCCCCTCTTTTTTCTTAAACTTAAATAAGGACATGTGTGTTCCAGTGCGTTTTTGATGCGTTTTACAGCGTTCCAGTGTAGGAATAATGCAGCATGTTCTAATTTTCTTCTGGAACTGGAACACACTGTAACTGCAAGCACTGGTGTAAACTATGCCATTGAAAACCATATAACCTACTTTCCATGCGTTCTTGACGCAGAAAAAAAAAACGCACTGGACTGCATGTGGTGTGAACTGACTCTCAGTATGTGATTCACTGCAGAATGGGAGGCAGAGATTTCCTGTGAACTGCACTTCAAGGAGGAAGGGAAGGAGTTGTCATTGGACAGTACAGAATGAGCCGGCGGGCAGAGCTCAGTGAACAATTCGTGCATTCACACTGGCGGAAGCCTCCAATGTGTCCAGGACTTGTGAATAAGGCAACACTGCTTTCGGGTCCCAACAACGCTGGGACAATCACTAGGGTTGGTTTCACCCGGTGCAGTAAAACATGGTGTCACCCCCCCCTCCACCAACTATAGTCACCCCTCAGTACAGACCCCACTCCTTCAGTACAGACCCCCTCCACTAATTATAGACCCCTCTCCATCAGTACGGACCTCCCTCTACCAATTATCAGTACAGACCCCTCCCCCCAGGACAAAGCACCCCCCTCCATTAGTACAGACCCCTCCCAGGACAAAGCACCCCCTCCATTAGGACAAAGCACCCCCCTCCTCAGTACAGACCCGCCCAGGTGGAGAATAGATTGTGATAGGCTCAGGCAGCAGGGCAGTAGTGAGAGACGGAGAGGAAGAGGAGGAAAACACAGGTCAGACGCGGCGCTGGAGGTGGGTTTCCGGCTGAAAAAAAAACTGCCAAAGGGGGCCAGGGCTTTCGTCACCCTTGGGGTGGTGTTACCCCTGTAGCGGGTGGCACTCGGGTGCAGACTGGCCCCCCCCCACTGGCGCCACTGGCGTTGATGGGCCATAGCAACCTGAAGTGCTGTTAACCAGATAAAACACACTTTTTATAAAGGAGTTCTATGCACTTTCATTTTATAACATCAGCATTGTAATAGCAATAAAAAACATGATTATATTTGACAATCCAATGTAGGCTTAGTTGAAAAACATGATTTCATGTTGTTAGTTCTGCCTGTCTGCTGGTCATCTCTTTCCACAACTTCCTGGATTCCCTGCATGCATTGCAGCTTCTCCTCTGCTGTTTGCTTTCGATTTCCAGGGGACTACATATCCCATGGTACCTTGCCGCCTGCAAGCAGTGATTCCTGTACTGACTCCACCTCCGGAAACTCCTCCACTCTTTCTCTGTAATTCATAAGGCAGGCTCTGTGAATTATGTGACACAAAAGTGCCTTCTCACAGGGCATAGAGAATATATATGTTACAGAAATCATAGTTACATAGTTAGTCTGGTTAAAAAAAGGCACACGTTCATCTAGTTTTCAAGAAGTGTAAGAAAGTAAATGTGTGTGGATTTTCACAAAGTAAATTTACAAACTTAAAGTGTTACTAAACCCACATCTGTATAGTCTGCATATACAGTAAAGCATGCTTGTTATACTCACTGTGGAACCTAAGGGGTTAATCCTCTGCATTGTGTAAAAAGGCTGTGTGATCCTGTCTTCTCTGACCCTCCCCTTATTCCACTCTCCCCAATCCATCTCCTGATAAGACAGAACATTTAGAGTTACTCTGCACATACTCAGTTTGATGTTTATTGCTAGAGAGTTTATTTTTTCTTGGGAGGGTGCATGTGATCAGTACAGGGCCAATCAGCACTCTACAGGTAGAGGGTCAGGGTCATGCAGCCCCATAGGACAGTCAGAGTAGAATGAAAACTCCTCCTGTAAACTTTTACCAGACACTGATAGAAGTCACAAGACTGCTATATACTGCTAAGGAGAAAAGGTATTTATCAGTTTACATTTACTAAAATAATTACATTTCCATGTTCTGTGCACTGTGGGAGATCAGATATACTGAATGCAGGGTCCTGGGTTTAGTAACACTTTAACCTCTTGCTTACTGGGCACTTATAACCCCCTCTGCCCAGGCTAATTTCCAGCTTTCATCGCTCTCACACTTTGAATGGCAATTGCGGGATCATGTAACACTGTACCCAAATTAAATTTTTATTATTTTTTTCACACAAATAGAGTTTGGGTTTTTTATTCTTTGCTAAACAAACAAAAAAACAAAACGTTTTTCATATTCTGTTATAAAATTTTGCAAACAGGTAATTTTTCTCCTTCACTGATGGGCAATAATTAGGTGGCATTTATCGGCACTAATAGGCTGCACTGATGGGCACGATAGGCGGCACTGATGGGCACTGGTACGGAGCATTGATTGGCACTGATAGGTGGCACTGGTGGGCACTGATCAGGAGGCACTGATGAGGCTGCACTAATGGGCACTGATGATGCAGCACTGATGGGCACCGATAGGCGGCACTGATCGGCACTAATAGGCTGCAATGATGGGCACTGATGATGCAGCACTGATGGACACCGATAGAAGGCACTGGTAGGGGGCATTGATGGGCACTGATAGGTGGCACTGATGGGCACTGATGAGGCTGCACTGGTAGGCACTGATCAGGAGGCACTGAAGAGGCTGCACTGATGGGCACTGATAGGTGGCACTGATAGGTGGCACTGATGGGCACTGATAGGAGGCACGGAGAGGTGGCACTGATAGGTGACAGTGATTGGCACTGATAGGCGGTACTGGTGGGCACTGATAGGGGGGCACTGATTGGCAGCACTGATGGGCACTGATGGGTGGCACGGGTGGGCACTGATTAGCAGTACTAATGGCCACTGATAGATGGCACTGATGGACACTGGTAGGGGGCATTGATGGGCACTGATAGGTGGCACTGATGGGCACTGATGAGGCTGCACTGGTAGGCACTGATCAGGAGGCACTGAAGAGGCTGCACTGATGGGTGCTGATAGGTGGCACTGATAGGTGGCACTGATGGGCACTGATAGGAGGCACGGAGAGGTGGCAGTGATGGGCACTGATAGGCGGTACTGGTGGGCACTGATCAGGGGGCACTGATTGGCAGCACTGATGGGCACTGATGGGTGGCACGGGTGGGCACTGATTAGCAGTACTGATGGGCACTGATAGACGGCACTGATGGGCACTGGTAGGGGGCATTGATGGGCACTGATAGGTGGCACTGATGGGCACTGATGAGGCTGCACTGGTAGGCACTGATCAGGAGGCTCTGAAGAGGCTGCACTGATGGGCACTGATAGGTGGCACTGATAGGTGGCACTGATGGGCACTGATAGGCGGCACTGATAGGTGGCACTGATGGGCACTGATAGGAGGCACGGAGAGGTGGCACTGATAGGTGACAGTGATTGGCACTGATAGGTGGTACTGGTGGGCACTGATAGGGGGGCACTGATTGGCAGCACTGATGGGCACTGATGGGTGGCACGGGTGGGCACTGATTAGCAGTACTGATGGGCACTGATAGATGGCACTGATGGGCACTGGTAGGGGGCATTGATGGGCACTGATAGGTGGCACTGATGGGCACTGATGAGGCTGCACTGGTAGGCACTGATCAGGAGGCACTGAAGAGGCTGCACTGATGGGCGCTGATAGGTGGCACTGATAGGTGGCACTGATGGGCACTGATAGGAGGCACGGAGAGGTGGCACTGATAGGTGGCAGTGATGGGCACTGATAGGCGGTACTGGTGGGCACTGATCAGGGGGCACTGATTGGCAGCACTGATGGGCACTGATGGGTGGCACGGGTGGGCACTGATTAGCAGTACTGATGGGCACTGATAGACGGCACTGATGGGCACTGGTAGGGGGCATTGATGGGCACTGATAGGTGGCACTGATAGGCACTGATGAGGCTGCACTGGTAGGCACTGATCAGGAGGCTCTGAAGAGGCTGCACTGATGGGCACTGATAGGTGGCACTGATAGGTGGCACTGATGGGCACTGATAGGAGGCACGGAGAGGTGGCACTGATAGGTGGCAGTAATGGGCACCGATAGGCGGCACTGATGGGCACTGGTAGGGAGCATTGATGGGCACTGATAGGTGGCACTGGTGGGCACTGATCAGGAGGCACTGATGAGGCTGTACTAATGGGCACTGATGATGCAGCACTGATGGGCACCGATAGGCAGCACTGATCGGCACTAATAGGCTGCAATGATGGGCACTGATGATGCAGCACTGATGGGCACCGATAGACGGCACTGATGGGCACTGGTAGGGGGCATTGATGGGCACTGATAGGTGGCACTGATGGGCACTGATGAGGCTGCACTGGTAGGCACTGATCAGGAGGCACTGAAGAGGCTGCACTGATGGGCACTGATAGGTGGCACCGATAGGTGGCACTGATGGGCACTGATAGGAGGCATGGAGAGGTGGCACTGATAGGTGGCAGTGATGGGCACTGATAGGCGGTACTGGTGGGCACTGATAGGGGGACACTGATTGACAGCACTGATGGGCACTGATGGGTGGCACGGGTGGGCACTGATTAGCAGTACTGATGGGCACCTATAGACGGTACTGATGGGCACTGGTAGGGGGCATTGATGGGCACTGATAGGTGGCACTGATGGGCACTGATGAGGCTGCACTGGTAGGCACTGATCAGGAGGCACTGAAAAGGCTGCACTGATGGGTACCGATAGGTGGCACTGATAGGTGGCACTGATGGGCACTGATAGGAGGCACGGAGAGGTGGCACTGATAGGTGGCAGTGATGGGCACCGATAGGCGACACTGATGGGCACTGGTAGGGAGCATTGAGGGGCACTGATAGGTGGCACTGATGGGCACTGATGAGGCTGCACTGGTAGGCACTGATCAGGAGGCACTGAAGAGGCTGCACTGATGGGCACTGATAGGTGGCACGGAGAGGTGGCACTGATAGGTGGCAGTGATGGGCACTGATAGGCGGTACAGGTGGGCACTGATCGGGGGCACTGATTGGCAGCACTGATGGGCACTGATGGGTGGCACGGGTGGGCACTGATTAGCAGTACTGATGGGCACTGATAGATGGCACAGGTGGGCACGGAATTTGCAGCACTGGAGGGCACTGATTAGCAGCACTGGTTGTCACTTAGGGGACCCATGTCCCTCTAACAGAAGCCGGTTACTGGCTGTATTCTTTTCTTCTCACTGACAACGTAAAGAAAAAAAAGCCGGTAACCCGCTTCTGTTTACTTCCATGATCAGCTGTCATTGGCTGTCAGCTGATCACGTGGTAAAGGGCCTGCTATGATTGGCCCTTTCCTCTACTCTGTGATCAGCCAAGTCTGAAGAACTTGGCAACCACAGAGCGCGTCGCTGGTGCATGCGGGAGAACGGGAGGACATTCATGGGCGCCCTCCCAGCATTTGAGGTCGGCACTGTAGCCGTCTTTTGGCTATAGCGTGGATGTTAAGTGATTAAATTGTTCATAGTAATAGGAGTAGGTCAGAAGTAATTAGAATACAATGTGGAAATTAATATATGATTTTACAGATGGGTGAGAGAGGGTTTAGAACAGTCAGGTATTATTTCTCCTTTTGTCCCTGTTATTAATATTCACCCACTCTACATATTTGTACTGGCGACCATTAATACAGAAAATAAAATTGAAAGAAAATCCCAAATTTTGAATGGTCACTGACACAGAGAAATTTTACTCTAGTTCTGGTGACCCTGACAACTACCAGGGATTTCCCTCCCTTTGCAAGGACTTGCTGCAGAAGCTATGGGATAGGAACTAAAGGGAAATTACCCCAGTGGGACACAGACAGGGTCACAGCCCTCCATTACTCTATACAAAAAAAAATGAAAAAAATCACCTACAGTTCTACTTTAAGGAAACTGTATGATGCCAGACATACTGTAAAATAAATCTAGTGTTTACATACACTTTAAGTATATTGTTGTTCAGTTTGTTAATAGCATTGTAGCACAAACATAATTACACTTCAATCATTTTTTTTTTGTAGAATGAGTGAAACTGGATGTTTGCTCTAACAATGTACAGTATGTGAGGAGATTTGCTAATGTATAGTTCCAAACATTTTAAACACATTGATTAAAATGTGAATTGATAAGGTTTTTTATTAGCAAAATATGTTTAAGTACCACATGTTTCCCATGTATCTAGATTTGTGGAAAGGCAACACATATCTATATAAGTAAAATTTCAGGGCAATGCCAGACTATAGCTTTTTCATCAGATTTTACACATTTTTCATAGTGTGCAATAATTGACTTTAAGTAAGTATAAAATATTTCATGTGAATATTCCATATTTACTTGTTCCCACTAGGCTCTTTTTCACATTGCTACCAGGCTAGCTGTAGAAGGGAAAACATTGTGGTTGACTTATTAAAACTGGAGAGTGCAAAATCCGGTGCAGCTCTGCATAGAAACCAATCCGCTTCCAGGTTTTATTGTCAAAGCTTAATTGAACAGGCTGAAGTTAGAAGCTGATTGGCTACCATGTACAGCTGCACCAGATGTTGTACTTTCCAGTTTTAATAAATGAACCCCACTGTGCACACATTTTAAGTTATTATTGCAGTATTGCATTTGTCATTTTTTTTATTTTCACATTTTTAATTGCTTGCTTTTCTATAATTTTCTAAATGTCTTTAATTTATAGATCTGCAGATTAACCCCTAGAGGGAGCTCTGTTTTATTGAACATTACTGCTTAAAGTGTATCTTCCGCCTCCTTAACAACTTGGGACTATTGTACCCCCCAATCCCATGCGGGAATTCCCATGAGGCTTCAGGATGGCTGTGGTGATGTTACAGGTGCCTAGACTAAAAGAATGGAAGCCAGAGGTTATAGTAAGTAACATAAATTATTTATATCTAATGGATTTTTATATTTTTTTTAAGTTGAGCTAGTGATTTTGCATTGTAAAAAAAAAAAAGCATAACCACTGTGTAGCACTACAAGACAGGAAACAGAGCCTGAGCATGTAAAGAGCAAATGTATCTGCCCCTGCATACATACAGTATATAATTACAAAGTATACATAGTTACTATATTTTCTACAGTAAGGCCCCCTTCACACTGGCAGATCTTTCTGCCGATCCCCGCTGAGTAGGCGGATGATTGGTCCGTGTCCACTCCACTGATGCAGAGCAGACACGGACACAGCCCACTGTCCTCTATGGGCTGTCGGACTGCCTATCCATTTCTATCTGACTGTCATACGATCCGCCAGATGCATGTCGAACAGATCAGATGTCGGTGGGTGTCCGTTGACATCCGCCGCTCCATAAAGAGCAATGGATGGTCTGATTGGGTCCGCCTAAAAAACTGACAGATGGACCCGATTGGTCCGTCAGTGTGAAAGGGACCCAATAGCACATATTGATAACATTATTTATATCTAGCTGTTCTATTCTAACAGCTTGCAAATAAAAATTCTGTTTTTACAGCGCTAAAAAGCTGAAGCTCAAATTAGTCACACGCAGTATCTTCATCCTGCTCTCTCTGCCTGCATTCTTCATACTCAGCCAAATAGAGACCGACATAAACAGTGCAGCTACTGATTTTTTTCTTATAAATAATACAAATGATAAGAAAACTCAGTTCAGAAATATGTAAAACTTTAATAAACAAAGACTTTATTTACACAATATTATCTTATTGTTGTATTATAATTTTACTAGAGGTATACAATGTCATTGACATTGTGGTTATGGTTATGGGCAACAAAATTAAAGTGGCCCAGGAAGCCATATGAATGAGAGAAGATACAGTATATGAGTGATTTTCTGAGGAAAGCTAGAGGAATCCATACTGTTCATATTCTTTCCCAGATTAGTCTTTTTCTGTCCGATGATGTGTAATAAATCCAGCCTGGTGGATAACAAAACTTCCAGGTAATAAAAACCCAATTAAAACCCAATTAGACTTTCAGTGCTCCTGGTGTCTCTTGGTTGGCATTCCATACCCTTACTAGTTTACTAGGTTATTTGCTATGTGAATTATTTAGATGACAACTCCAGTGTTGGCATTAACTTAGAAATTCAGCTGAAATTCTGACACTGAGTGGGTGAAAATATTCAGAATATGACAGAATCTTCTTTAAAATAAACTCTGAATTAATTTCAATTAAAGTAAGTATATTTTCTCCATTATAAGAAGAACTTTTAAAGTTTGATAAGTAGCACATGGAAAGTAATTATGTCTGCAGACATCATTGACCACCAGCTTACAAATCCTTAGATGTGGTGGCTGCATTTGTTTTCACTTTACAAGATAAGAACACTTTCAGCAAGTACAGAAAATACCAATTTAGGCTCCACAGCTTTTTAAAAAAAAAATCCTAAATGTACTGCAAAAACGGTAATAAAATGCTAAGGCCTCATTCACATTGAACGCAGCTTTAAAATCAGATGACTTCATCTGAAATCGCAGGATTTCAAAGCTGCCTTTCAGTGCGACTTCGGGTGCAACTTGAAAGAAATCTGTGCGGCTTCATCCACTGATGTCTATTGAAGTCGCACCCAACAATGGTAAAAGTAGTGCAGGAACTACTTTTGCAAATTGGTGCGGCGCCGCAAAGTCGGCGTTGCACCATTTGGAACGGTGCCATTGCCGGCAATAGGCTGCGACTTATCATACAATTTGACCTGTCAAACCGCATGACAAATCGGTGCAATGTGAACGAGGGCTTATGCTCCCTAAAGCTTCTAAAGGCTACTAAAATGCTACTAAAATGCTACTAGAAGCCGACACAAAAATGCTATTATCAGCATTTTTTATCCAGCTTTGTTATCTAGGTTTTTTTGAGCTTATGAAAAAACGCTAGTGTGCATGGTTTGGTTTAGATATGCATTTAGGCTGGTATACTAGAACACGCAGCGGCTCACAGCAGGAGTCCGGTGCGTCTCCACTCACCGTTTCAGGTCCGATTTCAGCCCGAATTTTGGGCTAAATTCAGACCTGATATGGATCAAAAGATGCACAGGACCCTTGTGCAATTCGCACCAGAGCCGCTGTGGAGATGTGTGAACCGGCTCCATAGAGAGCTGGTCACAGTCTCCTGCTAAGCGAATTGAATGCGGAGAAAGCCACATCCAATTTGCATAAGTGTGAACCCAGCCTAAAGGTATGTCATCCTCCACTGGCCTTAGAGCTAGAAATATAGCGACTGGTAAAATTTTACAACATATGGGTGATCCACTGAAGCAGTAGCTTTTACAATAGCATACCTCCCAACTTTTTGAGATGGGAATGAGGGACACCTATCAGCAAAAGTATGCAGGCATAGGACACACTCCTTGCCACACCCCATTAAAGGAGAATTGTACAAAATAAACAAGATTGGTTAAACCCACAAGTGCTTTTTTTACCACTTCTATTCCTTTATATTGGCTTTTGGAATTTACAAATGCAGCAATTTAGAAATCAAATGAAAGGTTTAGTGCTGGAAAACACTTTTTGATAGATAAAAAGTGCATTTTATATACATCTATATAGATCAGACCAAAATGAGGGACAAATGAGGAGGAACGAGGGACAGAGGAACATTGATCCAAATCAGGGACAGTCCTTCAAAATCAGGGACAGTTGGGAGCTATGCAATAGCAAACAAATCGGAAGGAATATGGACCAATATAACCATTTACTTAACAGACAAATTGTTCATCTTCTGTTCGCTGGGTACTCTTCTGTCATTGAGTGGGATGCACACCTCATTACAATCTCTGAGTGGAGAGTCACATTCCCCACAAGGGCTAATTATGTATAATTTTACCAAATGTGAATAAAACAGTTCTCCTTTAGTTTTTGTTTAAATTTATTCAAATGAAACTTTGAAAGAATTACTACCATACCGGGTGTTATGCCTTCTTTTTCTTAGTAATACTCAAGCAAGAAAGGGGGGCCTTTTATATTGTTTTTAAATTTGTTGTAACAATAATATAATAATAAATAATAATAATTATTGATTTACATTTTTTATAAATTTAGTTTTACTTTCTGTTTACAGATCTTTTTTCTTAAGAAAGTATTGTTTTACTGGTACACTGTGAACATTTTTCATATACTAAAACATTCATTTGAAAAATGTCCTAATTGAGAAAATCTGCCGCTTTGGAATTTGTCACCAGGACCAGTGTCCTAGGAGGTGTGGGGACACAGAAAGCAATAAAAACAGTTGTTGAACACTTCTTCATGCAATAAAAAAATAGATATACCTTAAACTCCTGTCCACTTTTAGGAATCATCAGTTACCAACAGATTGTTTTCCTCCTTCAAAAGTTATACCACAAGTATAACAAAGCCTGAACTACAGTGTGAACCATTTTGTTGCACTATCAATAGACAACAAAGCTCATAAAATATGATACCTGGCTGGGCAAGCTCTTATTTGATCTGAACTAGCCTAAAAAAACTCAAAACATTATATTATTATAATAATAATATAATTTGCTGTTTCAATATCTGTGGATTTGGCTAAAGGCACGGGTTTTTGTATGATACTACTTATGTTTTTTAATTAAAATGATTTTTAACTTAATCACTAATAAACATTTCGTACAACTTTTTTATATCAGTGAATGTTATTCTGGATGTGTCATCAATTTTATTGGGACTTACACAGTGGCAAAAGATTTATTGATTGTAAATCGGATTGGCAAATAGCAGTAGTGATGCAGATATTGTAAGGAAAACAGTACCATTTCAGAAGTGGCAGGGTATTCATTGGTTTACTTATACATCTCCCAGTAATAAAATATATAAAAAGTACAGGACTTCCAAAACCTCCTATAGGAGCAAATGGAAAGTGCCAGACTTGCAATTCAACCTAGCATACTATTTCCAAAATATAATACCCCAGAGTCTTAATAAACATGTACAAAGCAGCAGAAGAGTAAACAGGAAACACATTTCAAGTAGCAAAGCCCCACATTTTTGAATGTGCCCTAGTGTTTCAGCTCCAGGGCCCTCAAGGCTCCAACTCCCCCCCAACTTCCTCAGCACCAGCTACAGGTATTAAAGAACCTGGCACATATCCCTGATCCTGGAAAGACATTAAAGGAAAACGCTATTACTTTTGTCCTAATACTTTTTTTTTTTTTTACATTTATACTTTTTAAACTTTTTTTTACGTTTATATACACTTTTTCAAACTAAAGCTGAACTATGGGCTGAAAAAAACTAAACTAAAGCTGAACTTTTTTCTAACTCCTGGAGATTAGTTTTAACATTAACATCATGCAGGTCTTACCACTGACATAGGATTTTCAAAGCTTTAAATAATTTCTAGATAGCGAGCACAGTGTAAGCAGTTTGCTTTCAGACTGTTGCTCTTTGATCGAAAATCTTAGGGTGCCAAACTAAATAGAGTGGACAAGGAGAGAAGAGGAGTCAATCCACACATTTAGTTGTGCGTGTTAAATTCGACATTAAGCTACTGTAAGAGATCTGTAAACAACAGGCGTTTTCGGCAAAGCAGCTAAGCGTGGATCTACTTGCTGTACTGATATATAAGATATATTCATATGCAATATTTCTTATTTACCTCACTAAGAATGTAAAAGAAAAAGGAATTAAATAATTTGTTCTGAACAAGAGAAAACATAAAACAAAACGTTATACATCCCCTTTAAGTAGCCGCACCCTGCTGTGAGGCTCCACATACATTGGCAGATTTGAAGATATCATAATGAGGTCATAGCATTCATAATAATGTCATTGTGCACCCAGGCCCAGTCTCTCCAAGTTATTACCCTGTTTACATATTGCATCAGTTCACAATCTACTAAACCTTTTCACTGCCAGGCCAATTTTTTTAAATTTCACACATGCTTAAAGCAGAGGTGCGCCCAAAAAAATTAAAAGCTAGCAGCTACACGTACTGTAGCTGCTGGCATTTAATAATAGGACACTTACCTGTCCTGGAGTCCAGCGATGTCGGCAACGCAGCTGATGTTCCCATCAGCTGTTGGGTGCTGCCGCCGCTATTACGGGTAAGGGAACCCGGCAGAGTAGCCTTACAGCTTCATGCCGGGAACCCTACTGCGCATGTGTGAGGCCCCGCTTCTCTCTCCTACTGGCCCAGCGGCTGGGGGATAAGGAGGGAGGAATAGGGAGCCCCGCGGTGACGTAATGGGCCGTGGCGCGGACTCCCGGAAGTGGGAACAGGATACCTGTCAAAGATAGGTATCCTGTCCCCCCTCTCTCCCGAAAAGGTGCCAATTGTGGCACCGGAGGGGGAGAGGAGACAAATGAGCAGAAGTTCCACTTTTGGGTGGAACTCCGCTTTAAATGTGCATTTTTAAAGGTAAAAATGTCCTTAAAACCTCCAAAACTTTACAGAGGAATTCATAAAAGGGTGTCACAGACACCCTTAGCATTCTGTTGGGCTACTGCACCAAAATTGTAGGTGTTTGCCATGCAGGACCCCTTCGTCAGGAATGTGATGAGGCACATGCCTGATGAAGGGGTCCTGCGTGACTCTGAAATGTTGCACTATACTATTTTGTGATGTGATCTTACTTGAATAAAAACCATTTGGACGAAATTGATGATCCTTGGTGTGCGTGCGAATATCTACGCATTGCACAGGTTCCAGTATCCAGCTGGCAGTCGCTACAGCACCCACTACCTTAAAGAGCTGATTCCAGGAACGTGTGTGATGGGAAAATGGACTGCAGTTCCTCATCAGGTCTGCCTTGCTTTTTTTTTTTTTTTATTTACTCCGCACAGCAGTGGGTGGAGCCAGTTTATCAATCTACAAATTGGGTGTAGTTTTTTTTTTAAATCTGTTGCTGCCATTACAACAGGTTCTTAAAGTTGTGGTGGATAAAACTACCTAAATGTAACACCTGAGACGGTAATGTTGCCAAAACTGGTGCAAATGGATGTATATGCGTGTGTCTATGTGTGTGAGGCCAGGGAGGGGGGGTGTAGGGGTACTCTTTTACATTTTTTAAATTTTTTTATATATTACTATCACAAGCTCTTATGAGCAGGGCTCTCTGATCCTTCTTGTGTTGGATTGTATTCTAACTGTACTGTCACCCTTCAGTTTGTAAAATGCTGTGCAAACTGTTGGCACTATATAAATCCTGACAAGCGGGTTTACCGGACCTGTGGGGTTACAAATGTGATTTGCTTGTTACAGGTACCCTTTATTGAGACGTCAGGAGTTTATTAGACCTCTAATATCTCCCGTGCACTCGGCCAAAGAAAAAAGTCCAGTTTGTACCCAATTACCCGACTGGGATCTGACGGCTTTGAACCCAGAAAAATGTTCCTTCAACTACCCATCGTGACAGTTTTTTCCAGTTTCAGGATCCCAGGAGAAGTAGAAGAGCCTGGGTAAAATGGGGTTGGGGGATGTGGTGCAAAGTTGGGGCAACTAATGCAAAGCACTGAAAAATATATAGCATTGGCAGTAAAAGGGTTTAACCAGACACAGACACAGACACAGTGAGTGGAGATGGCCCTGTCATCCGCCTGCTCAGCTGGGATCAGCAGAGCGATCCCCCACTGAGCAAGCGGAGCCCATCAGGTGAAGGTGCCTGTGTGAAAGGGGCCTTAAGCAGAACTATACTGCATCTGACACCACAAACCAAAAACATTATTTAATTCATTATTAATATACAAAGCAAACTCCCCCATTGATCCATGTCTCCATGTTTTATTTTGCTGAGTAAACACTTTGAAAAATATCCCCTAGCACTTCTGGATGTGGCCATCTGTAAAAAAAAGTTTAAAACAAGTAAATATAATATACCTTGCTATCTATTTATTAATGCTAGCAGCATAAGGATTAAAAGTTGTTAATGTCAATTGGGAGAGTGAAGTTCTACTTTAATTGAACCTTTAATTAAACTAACCCTCTTGATAAGTCTGGCTAATCGGTACAAAATGATCCAACGAAAAAAACGGTTCTCCCAGCCCAACACACTAATACACTTGCAAACCCACATTCTGAATGCTCCAATATTAATGTGACTGGCTGTCAACATTTGATTTTTACTTTATAGATGTGTGTTCTATTGCTATTAAAGATTTGTGAGAAATGCAAATATTAAAATTATTTGTTGTCTGTCAGTATTTGGGAATTAATTACCGGTACATTTTGTACTTTTAGATCCTGTGAATATTTTCTGTGTTTTTTTTTCTTTTAGCTGTTTGTTTTTCCAACAGCATTTGTTTGCTAGTAAGAAAGAAGCAAGAGAAGATCTAGGAATGAGAAGAGTATGTCGATTTGACATTATAAAGCAGGTTTGCACACATTTCCTAAATCACCTTCAATGTTTAGCTTTCTGAAGACCTCCGTAAATTGCACTGACAAAGCTAGACTACCTACAGTCATACAGTAGGATAGCAGCCTGGAGAACCATGGCATTTCTAAATCAAATGTAGAAAGACTGTTCAAAAGAAAGCTCTATCTGTAGAAATTGAAAATTTTGGCTGTTTTCTATTAGACAAACAATCTTCTTGGATGTCTACCTACTGATTATAATAAGAAATTGGAACCATTAATACATAACTCTTTCCTACAAAAGATCTTTCAGAAGTCTGACAAGCGCTGTCTTACTGTATGTCCGTGGATAGCGTAAAGATGACAATGGAAAATAAAGGGTTAGATTTGAAGTTGTGATCGAACTGCCCTCAGTGATCGGTTTCAGCCAGTATATCAATAAAAACAAAGAACCACATTGAACATAAGGAGATAGGTGGGGAGATGTATTGCAAGCATGTCTGGTGACACAGAAAAATAATGATCATACAAGTTTTTTTAACTAACTGTGTGATTGGTATTCACCCAAAATGAACCATGTTCTAAAGTATGCCCACTACGCCTTGGGGTGCCTTGCGGTTTCTTCAGGGGTGCCTTGGCAAATCTCCTTAAAATTGATCACAAATTGTATACAAGCCAGCAGGTGGATCAACCTGCCTTTTAGTTACACAAAACCACGGGTTTTCATTGTGCTCCATTACAACTTTCTAGACACTGGCATCCTAACAACCAATGACATCAACAGTTAATAAGAAGGATGTCTGTTGCCTCCACAGCATCCTTGTTTGACCCTCCTGTACCCTCCTCCCTCAGCACTGGGGTGACATTAGCTGGGTAATGGTAAGAAATTGAGGGAGAAGAGAAACATTGGAATACTAGTCAGTACAAGTGTGAAAAAGTATATTTGCTTTGGAAGAATAAATCTCCTCTAACATTGGGTGTCCTAAGTGTGGTTGTTGTTGCATTATGCAAAACTATTAGAATAGTTTTTACATTTTAGAATGGGGTGCCTCGAGACTGTCCATAATTTTAAAAGGTGCCTTGAGATTGTCTATAATTTTAAAGGGTGTATTGATTGAAAAAAAGGTTCAGAAACACTGCTTTAGATCATTACCCGATCCAGTCAAAAATAGTCAACATCTAAGTATTCAAAGTGTATGTAAGTCCTTACAATGAACTCTCTTATTTTCTCCCTTTTAGTCTTCTAAATATACAATGGATAATTATTACAGTATTGTGTTATATCTGTCCAATAATTGAAAAAAATACCTATTAATTTTGCTATAAATCTGAGCTGTTAACTTCCTTTGTTCTTTGCCTATGCACAAGGAGAAGTAACGGAGATGCGGAGGGTACGGAGAGATGGGGAGAGGTCTGTGTACTATGTAATCTATCTGAAATAAATTAGGCAGGGCTGACACCACATGCTTTGGAATTCAAATCTGAAAATACACTGTGTTGTCAAGTCAAAAAGGAAGATAGAAGAACCCTGGCACTATATTTTATGCCACTGATATTTTCCTGTACTTGCAGCATGTTTAAAGGGATAAAATATGGAATAGTGTATACAGTATGTATTGCAGAGATGCACTAAATGTGTTTTTATTTTTTCCTAGACGTATGCTGTAAAATGTACATGAAAAAGAAACAAGAATTGCTGATCACAAATCTTTACTATAAACACATTTATAGGAATTCAGTAAAAATGCAGCTCAATTAACTGGTCAAAAAAAAGTTAAAACATTATCTCTAAATTTCTACAGAATTGTTATTTTCATCTCTAGGAGAAAACTTTTATTTTAGGTTTGGATGGAGTGAGGAAGGGTTTGACCCTCTGTAAAAATGTTTTTTTTTTTTTTGTGGTCTGTGCCCCCATTGAAAAGATTCACCCCTCTACTTGTACTATGATCATTGGCATTGAGAAAAATTAAGGAGGTAATTCAAAATTTTGCAGTTGTCCCCAGAACAAAAGGTGGGGGAAATTTTCGTATTGGACCCATCTGAAATTTTTCCCAATAGTATACAGACATAAAATAAGAAACTTAGAACGGGTGTCAACATTTCCCTACTTTATCCCACTAAATAAAAAAAGTATTGGCTATACATTTGAGCCATATATGACCAGTTTTACAATCACCATATTCAGATTTAATTTCATATAAACTCATAAGCATTCATACATAATGATGGCACTGGAACATTTTTAGTAAAATTCAGTTTAAAACAGTTAATTGTGATTTAGAACAATCTATACTCTTTAGTAAATCAATCCTAATATTTAATGAGGAATAAGTTCAAAGTAAGAGGAGCCAATATAAATCCTGACTAATATATGTATAGTCTCTATTGCAGAATGATTTATTAATATACTGTATGCTTTATATTCCAGTTATGCTCCAAATTTAGGAAAGAAAACAACTGTAAAGAAATGTAAAACAAATGATAATTGAATGACTTAGAAGTGAAACCAGGTCTGCAGATTTGGAGAAATGTATTTAACACATTCCTAGGTGTTCTGGTTCAGAAGATAAAGAATAACCACTCTTTTAAAGGGAAAACATATTCTATTTTTTAACAACACACATTTAGAGACAAAGCAAATATTTTTATATCACATTACATGCTTGCTTTACAATATTTTCATAAGTGTATTTCATGTACAGAGTTAATTTTTCCTATACTGGTTGGCTGTGTTTTGAGTATAGGAGTTGATTTACTAAAGGAGTGGAGTATGTTCATTTAGCATAGTGAGTTTAGGGAAGTTGTGTTCACTTTAATTACTCAGTCATCCTATTCACAATTCTAAAGGCCCCCTTAGTTGGCTTAAATGCCAGACTATTCTATACTCTTTTATTAAATCAACTCCACAACACTCTGCAACACTGGCAAGCAACTGTTGAGCATAGGATGGATCCCAGGAAGCCGCACATCAGTGCAGACCCACTGGTATTAAAATTAATGGCAACCTCAGCCTGTACTCCCACCGGGCCATGCCCTCAATGTGTTTCACTCTGCCCCTCAGTGCTTAATCATGGTTAGGCTCCGTGGGGTGGAATGAAACACATTGGGGGGGGGGGGCGTGACCTGGCGGGAGCCCAGGCTGAGACTGCCATTCATTCCAATACCAGTGGGTCCGAATTGATGTGTGGCTTCATGAGATCCATCCTTTGCTCAACAGTATTTTGGAACCTAGACAAGCTCCTTCCCTGACCTGCACTCACAATGATGGACAGGGGATCGCTTTCCCTTGTAGTCTGAGTGGCACACATTTTCCATTACCGGTTCCTGGCAAGCAACTGTTGAGATAAATATAGAAGCCCAATGTACTAAAGGTGTTCATATGTTCCTAGAAAGGGTAAGTGGTATTCACTCCCAGTATCCCACTGACAAATAGATGTTTGCTTGCATGTGCTCCCCTTTTAATGACTTGTATGTCTGCTATTTTACAGTTACAGATATGCCTTTGATCCACCACTAGGTCATAGTTTAAACTGGTATTAAACCCAAATACAAAAATGTAATATATTGCAGCTTACCAATCATTAGATGTGGTGGCTGCATCCTTTTTCGTTTTTGTTTTTTTTTCCCTTTATTTCGCTTAGGGTGTCTGCATTTTGGATGAAGTGGTAAAGCAGACACCTTTGGACAGCAGCATTGTTAGTCTGGGAAGAGAGCAGTGTTAAGCAGCCCATAGATGGAGCCATTTTTTTTTGTTCAACCAGCGGGTTTGAATGTGTGGATGGAGGAATCCTCCCCACTGAGCTATTGCATTCTGAGAGTGGGGAGATTTCTCTGCCATCAGAATATCCTGCGGTACTGATTGAGCAGGGAAATTATGACAGAGAGATTGTACATAAGTTGATCGGTAGATCGACTTCTGTACAGCCTCCCTGCCCAACTGGCTGAATATAAAAAAACTGAACCAATTCATCCATCCACACATTCGAGGTGGATGGGGGAATCCTCCCCACCGTGTCATTGTATTGTGAGTCGACAGTGGAACTCCACCACTTTTATAATACACTGATAAGCGCTTCAGCCAATTGGCTGCATGCACTGTTCAATGAAAGATTTTACAACAATCCAGTTCATGCGAAGTTGATCAATATATGTGACTCCTCCTCACTGCCTGTTTCAACTGCCCATTCAACAAACACGCCACTTCCCCGTTTAGTTGAATGGGTCATGTTCACTGGGCTTGCTGCCCCGCTGATTGTGACATGTTGGCTAGTTTTTGCTGAGGGCATAAAGCATCGTGACCACAGCATGTAGACACCCCTGTCCACTGCCATTTACAGCTTAAGGGGGGCAGTTAGGGGGGTGCTAAAAATGTGGCTCAACCACCAGGGGTGTTGCTGGGTCTACAAAAGATCTGGGGCTAGAGCCCATAGCAGCGTAGTAAAGAAAGTCATATGCTTGGGCGGGCATACAAATGTATATACAGTAATATACGTGTGTGTGTGTATATCCCCAGAGAGCCCCCCACTTACATCAAGGTCCCCAGAGAGCCCCCTTACATCAGGGTCCCCAGAGAGCCCCCCTTACATCAGGGTCCCCAGAGAGCCTCCCCCTTGCATCAGGGTCCCCAGAACACCCCCACTTACATCAGGGTTGCCAGAGAGCCCCCCCACTTACATCAGGCTTCCCAGAGAGCCCCCCCTTACATTAGGGTCCCCAGAGAGCCTCCCCCTTAAATCAAGGTCCCCAGAGAGCCTCCCCCTTAAAATCAGGGTCCCCAGAGAGCCTCCCCCTTGCACCAGGGTCCCCAGAGAGCCCCCCACTTACATCAGGGTCCTCAGAGAGCCTCCCCTCCCCTTGGGGACCCCTGCAGAGACTCAGGGCTATGGGCCCCAGATTCGGGGCTATAGCTCCAAAAGCCACCCCCTAGCAATGCCACTGTCAACCACACATTTTTTCACTATAAGCTTTTGTGTCCATACTTATTTTGTGGGCCACAGGAATGCACTTAATTTTGCTCTCTTGTGACCCAGATTCATACAACAGCGGGCTAAGTCTTTCTGTCAGATGACATCACAGAACTGCTCCAGGCTCTGGAAGGATCCTGGCCATATTGTTGGGATCTGTCCAGCTGCCCGATTGACAGCTGGCGCTAGCTCTTAAGATGCTGCTGAAAGCCGAAGCCAGCTGCACCCGCTCTCCAGCCCAGCCCCCCAAAGAGCACTAAAGAGGGAGAGCGGAGAGCGCTGACTGCCAGTCACTGCTCTTTGCTTCGAGAAGACCGAGAGTTGAGTGATCAGTAGTCATATGATTGCTCAGTTCTCGATCTTAGAGCCAACATGAGACAGCTGCAGCATCACAGTGATGCTGCAGCATTGAGGTGACTACGTGTCTTTGTTTTTCCTATTAACCACATACATCTCCTTTAAGTCTAAAATATTGAAAAATAAATAAATATATATCAGTATTTAAATCCCACAAATCCAAATATTACATTGAATTGAATATTTATTTTGTAATTCATACAAATGTTAAGATCTCACAATACTTAATTAAATGGATTACATGATCTGTGCTGAAGAGGAGGATCAACCAGTCTAATTTGTAAAGTTCCCCTTCAATAGAGATGTGAACTGAACTAAAGTGACCTATATCCAGGTATACTTGTTATACTGGTCCATCCAACTTTTTATTTATGTTTCCTTTAACCTTAAGGTACCTCTATCTGCGTGAAATTCCCCCACATACATCACTGGTCCTACTTGAATACTGTATTCCTAAATTAAAAATAAAATCATAAACATGAAAGCTGACCATCCACCAAGCTCATGTGTAAAAGGAGGGAAATATTGCATCCACTTTAAATTAATTATACTGATTGAATAAGGGTGCAAGAAAAATAATGGTGGTGGGTACACAACAGTATTGCACATATTATAGCATATGTTGTGTTGCTGCATGTTGATACACATTGCATTACATTATACTTTATAAAGAATTCTATTCTGACTTGAATTACAAACTTCAGGTCAATACTCCAAATATGCTGCATACAGTACTTTTTCACAATGCCCATTCACAAGGCCCAATTGAAACCAATGGGATTTGTTTACTAACATTCTAAATACGGTTCACTTTGCATAGTGCATGCTGGTAAATAAAGTGAACTAGGCTGTGTTCACTCTGTATGCACAATCAGAATAGATAACACATATATATAAGATGTTAGAGCTGCACACCCCGAATCGTTAAATTGAATGGAAGATCTCTTGAGGGATTTTTTAGCAGCAAAGTGATATTCAAGGCAAGTAACAATGATTTTCTTAAAAATTACTACTTTATTCTTGTCATAATATCAAAAAGGGGATATATGGCAAGAACACATAGGAGTTGTAAACAGCAATTCTAGTTTTGACATAAAAAGCATATCTCATCAACTTTGGAAAAACTGCACATGAACTCAATTTATATTTAAAACCATAAAACTTATGTAGAGTTTCACATGATATCTCTACGCGTTTCGACCTGTTTGGGTAAAGGTCTTCTTCAGGGAAATTTATTCTATACGAAAAAGAAAAAGTTTATGTTGTCTGTAACTGTATCATTATTTTACATGGTCATTGTATACTGTTATAGTAGAGTTGGCTCTGTGCATTTACCACTTCTTGACGAGAGTTACATTCCATAGCCAAACGAATTGCTATTCATCTAAATGTGCCCCAAGCCCTGGCGATCCCGATGTATCCTCACATTTTTCTCCTGTCCTCCATGGAAGAGAAGACCCTGTCTCCACACGACTTGCAGGAAGTCACCCCTTTGTAGGACTGGGGGGAGAAAGGGGTTTGGGGGGCACAAGGGCACCTGCAATTTTCTAAATTGCAAGATTTAAAAAGAATTTTATTTACAATGACTGTCTGTGATATTCCTTGAGGTCATTGTAAATAAAATTCTTTTTAAATTTTGCAATTTAGAAAATTGCGGGTGCCTTTGTGCCCCCAAAGCCCTTTCTCCCCCCAGTCTTTCAAAGGGGTGACTTCCTGCAAGTCGTGTGGAGGCGGGGTCTTCTCTTCCATGGAGGACAGGAAAACAATGTGAGGATACATCAGGATCGCCAGGGCTTGGGGCGCTTTTAGATGAACAGCAATTCATCTTGCTATGGAATGTAACTCTCTCGTCAAGAAGTGGTAAATGCACATAGCCAACTCTACTATAACAAAATAATGATACAGTTACAGACAGTATAACTTATAAACTTTTTCTTTTTTGCATAGAATAAATTCCCGTGAAGAAGACCTTTACCCAAACAGGTCGAAACGCGTAGGGATATCACGTGAAACTCTACATAAGTTTTATGGTTTTAAATATAAATTGAGTTCATGTGCAGTTTTTCCATTGTTGATGAGATATGCTTTTTATGTCAAGACTAGAATTGCTTTTTACGACTCCTATGTGTTCATGCCATATCCCCTTTTTGACATTATGACATAAAGAACTACTAATTTTTAAGAAAATCATTGTTACTTGCCTTGAATATCACTTTGCTGCAAAAAAAAATCATACCAGAGAAATTAAATATATAAATACATATATATATATATATATATATATATATTTTTTTTTTTTTTTTTTTCCATCACAAGATTGGTTGAAGTGAACTCAGCTGTATTTACTTTTACTTATGCATTTTTCTTCAGTTGATTCAAAAAATGTAAGAAAAAAAGTGCACAGCAATGTGTCCAGTGTAGAAAAGCTCTAAAATGAAGATAGCACCAGAGGTAACAGCAAGGTAACTATAGTTTACTTATTTCCCTGTAAAAAGATGCTTGGAAAGGAGCTCCTGAAACCAATACAACCCCCCATTGTTAAACTGGCAAACAAACCCATGTCCAAGCTGACACTGCTATATTAAATACATATCTGCAACTTTCAGGCACAGGGCAGTATTGAGTTGTTCTAAAAAGTGTAAAAAATGTAGGTAAAAGCTACCATAATTACCATTGTTAATTACTCATTGATGACCGCGTGAAGACATTTCTGACCTGCTGGGTAGGGGGCTTTTAGGTTTCTTTTAATCCACCCTACCATAACATGTCTGGTTGTCCACTTAATCTGCTCTAAAACACTATAATCTTGCTTCTTAAAGTTGAATTTGTAGTTCTTTGTATTCTCTGACATGGGTGAAAATCAGAAAAAAAAGAAGATTATGGAAAATTGTTATCATAACTCATAATTTCTGGTTTTGGTATATGAACAGCATTGCTACTGATCTCTGCAAGAAAATGGATGTATGATCACTGCATATATTGTTCACTTTATTTATCATAGCTAAGCAGGTCTGAACTCTATTAACTTGCAATAGGAGCTTTCCCTCCGTTGCTCTATGTAAAGCTGGTCAAGGATAGACACAGGGATTATTAATATTATTAATATTATTACACAGGGTTTATTTGGCGCAAACAGTATGCGCAGCACTTTACAATATAAAGAGAATATAAAGGAAGACAGTACAGTTACAATACAAAAAAATACAAGAGGGTCGAGAAGGCCCTGCTCCTAAGAGCTTACAATAGTGTGGGACAAGTGGTACAATAGGTTATAAATGGGGGGGGGGGCTGATGGAAGTGATAAAAGTTCAGTTAGTTGATTTATTAAAACTGTAGAGTGCAAAATCTGGTGCAGCTCTGCATAAAAACCAATCAGCTTCCAGTTTTTTTTTTTTCAAAGCTTAAGTACAGGAACCTTTTCTAAAATCTGAGCAACTTCAGTAGTGCTAATTAAGACAGCTCTCATTGACTAAAATGGGATGTCATGCAACTTAGAGTCTCACAAGTTGGATCCTAAGTTACAGCAGTGTGAGCCGCGCCTAACTGAACAAGCTGATTGGCTACCATGCACAGCTGCACCAGATTTTGCACACCCCAGTTTTAGTAAATCAACCCCATATCTCTTTGGAATAACGGTTAGAGGGATTTTGGGTCTTCATTTGACCCGCAAGAACACAAGGAACTGTCACAATTCATAACTTGTTGACAGAGCCACATTTTATTCTGTAGAAGAGAAGATTGATTCATCTCTCAATCGGGAGTATTTCACATTTTTTCAAGTCATCCATGGCTAGCTTTGTCAGTCAGCATGTAGGCCTTGTTGAGATTTCTGTGGGTCCTTTTCAAAGTACAGTTTCAGTACAGTTATAAGGCATCCTAGGAGGAGCTCCATGCTTTGGGGGAGCTCCATCACAGCACACCACAGCAGCAAAGGGAGGTACCCTAGTATACAGCAATGCCCAGTCAGCAAGGGCCCATTCATACCACTCTATTGCTGTGTGAGCAACCCCAACACACTAGACCCCTTTCTTACGAAAGGCAAAGAGGTGAAAACAAACCAATAATCTGCATTTTTACTGCCCACCTAAAGCCTGCCATGGCAGCGGAAGGTGGTAGTACACGTGCCTTTGGGTATGGAATCTTTAACTCGACTTGTTGTGATTGACAGGTAACACTGCCTGTCAAACTAGCCCATTGAAGTCAACAGTACTATGCTGCAGCTGCAATCCTTGGCTTGTAGTTGTGGTTTGCAATTTCAAAACAAATTCCCCTTAGGATTAAAAAAAAAAAAGACCAAAAAACCCTATGCATTCAGGAGGTGGCAGGATTGCCTCCTGAATACCTGAAAGCCACTACTCCACCTGTTTCTAAAAAGTGATTCACTGTGGTTTCTTTTTAGAGGGTGGTTAAGCCTGCTTCCCATGTGAAAAGGGGCTTGAGATAATGCACCTCTGATGCACATACATTGCAGCGCACTACAAAGCACAGTTATGCACTATCATGCATTGTGATGAACTGCACCAGATCAAATGGTACTTGTCTGATTTTTGGCTATTTTGTTGTATTGGAAGCCCATTTCAATGAAAGGGCTGCCTTATAGCAACATGCATTAACAGGTGACATAACTTGTGTTTGCTAACATACCATAAAGGAATGCCTAGGTGTGGACCCTAAATGCTCAGACTGATGGCCTAATACATAATAGGACTGATTTACAAAAACAGTGAGAAATAGTTTCTTGCAAGCTATATAGAATTTCTCGCTGCAAATATGTGCAAGCTAAAGTCTTGTTTTTCTTTTCTTTTTTTTTCTGTTTTTTTCTTCTTCTTTGTTTTGGTTAATTTTGCTTTCTTTCATTTTTTTTAACTATAATATTTGGAGGCCCAAAGTGAACTCAGCTTGAGCATTCTTTACATCTTTACTAAATCAACCCTATTAGAATTATCATCAGTTTGTAAATGTAACACATAAAAATATAAACCTATTAAAATGGTTTATCACATTTTATTTTAGTTTCAATGCAGTTCCTTGATCTGCTACAATTATAACTTAATAGAAACAAATAAATACATAAATGATTTCATGAATAAAGATTTATAACCATTTCCATTCTGAATCCGGTTTATGAAATAGCAAGGTCTTTTTATTTCTGTCTTTTATGGAGTGGAACACGTTTCTTGTGAACCTGCTTCCTATTTGTGTTTCTCACCATCGTCTACTGGAATATTTAGAGGGATTAGAAGTGTCGAATTTCGTCACTATTTTTTACATGAAATCCGACAGAAGGTGACCTGTGGATTCATAGGTTTGGGTGGAATGATTTCTTTTGTAGAAGATATTTAAATGTAAGGCATTGAATATACAACATTTAATAGCCAGCCCCGATTCAGAGGTGTGATCACTGCAACGTCAAAAGTCACGTTTGCTGGAACAGAGCTGTACACATGAGTCTGCCCCATGTTCTCTGTAGTCTGCCCTAAAATCTTCTATAGACATGGAAGGTGGCTGTGATTTATGCTAATTATATCATGTAAATGATGCACACAATTGATACATGGGATATATGTATATATATGTGTATATCTTTTTATCCAAATGAACCTCAATATAATAACGTGACCTCAGATTTTTACAAGTAAAAAAAATAATGTTGTTGCTGAGAGTCAGAATTGTATTTATTAATATATTTATAAGTATTTTTATTTTTATTTTTCTAATATTGTATTTTTTTAATACATCTATTTAATGTACTGTCTGTTTGTAATATATTCGTGTTTTTAAAAATAGGTTGGACATTGCAAGAAGCATGAAATGCACATATAAATTAAAATAACAGGTAAACAGGTTAAAAAAAAAATAAAAATAAAAAATAAATATATGTATTAAATGGCAACAGCGGAAGTGCAACAATAATTTAAAAAAATACAAAATGAAAAAAACTAAACTAAAACTAAAAAAAACGAATTACACAATAGTCGGTAAATTAGTGATAATTATTTATAGAGAATATCTTTGAAACAGCTTGTTTTGATTCATCTGCACATATGTATATTTGTATACTATAGATAGATAGATAGATAGATAGATAGATAGATAGATAGATAGATAGATAGATAGATAGATAGATAGATAGATAGATAGATAGATATCACATATAATATATTTTATATATGTATATATATTTTTATATATGTATTTTTTTTAATTTACATGCATATTTATACATTATTTAATTTGGATAAACAGAGGTACAATCGTTTTGTGCATAATTTACATTACATAATCAACAAAATATTACTTGTATGTTTTATTTGCAGCAAAGTATCTTCTCAACACTAACACATAGTTATGTAATTTATTTAGTTTTTAGTTTTTGCTATATACAGGTCTTAGGTATATAAATATACGATGTTCAATGTTTTCCATGTCATTCAGACAGTACTGTGTTATTTATTTATCATCATATATGCTTCATTGCATCGCCTAATGAGTGAAATAATTAGAGATATGGTTAGAAGTTCTGCTACCGTTGAGCCAAAATGAACAGCAACAATCAAAATAAAAATGTAGAGCGTTCCTAAATGTAATAGCAAAGGTTGGCAGAAAACAGCGCATAGCTGTATGGATGGATAGGTAGCATCGACCCTCTACCATCCCAGGGACTGCATGTAGAGAACATCCCACAATCATTCTTGTGTTTGTCCTATATCCAAATACTTCTGCAGTAATTAGAAATGGACACACAGGGAATA
>NC_133328.1:124317127-124404627 GCF_042186555.1 Aquarana catesbeiana
ATCGTGTATACAGGGATGATCATGTCTATAGATCGTGTATACAGGGATGATCATGTCTATAGATCGTGTATACAGGGATGATCATGTATATAAATCGTGTATACAGGGATGATCATGTCTATAGATCGTGTATACAGGGATGATCATGTCTATAGATCGTGTATACAGGGATGATCATTTATATAAATCGTGTATACAGGGATGATCATGTCTATAGATCGTGTATACAGGAATGAGCATGTCTATAGATCGTGTATACAGGGATTATCATGTCTATAGATCGTGTATACAGGGACGATCATGTCTATAGATCGTGTATACAGGGATGATCACGTCTATAGATCGTGTATACAGGGATGATCATGTCTATAGATCGTGTATACAGGGATGATCATGTATATAAATCGTGTATACAGGGATGAGCATGTCTATAGATCGTGTATACAGGGATTATCATGTCTATAGTTCATGTATACACTATACAGGGATGACCATGTCTACGGAATGATGATCATGTCTACAGATCGTGTATATAGGGAGTCGGGACGATCAAGTCTATAGATCCGGTGCTGGTAGATTGAAGATACAGTTCACATGTAGAAGTAGCTGACAAACTCAGGCTGGACAATTTCCACATCTAGGAGATCCTCAGAAAATCAACATGATATCGGTGCTGATAGTCATGGACAGTTTGTTTTAAATATAATAAAAACAATGACAGTGATAGCAAACAACAAACTAGAATGCATGCTGTATTTTTTAATGATGGAAAATGAAGAATTAGAAAAAATGTAACTATATTAGTAGACAAAGAAAGCCCGATTTCTCCTGCTATGGAAAGCAGTAGCTCAGGTCCTGCGCTGCTCCTGTGTCTCCTCCATTGTTATCTTATCAGCAATGCTGAGACTGATCAACTATCTGCTGTGTTATTGCGCCCCCATCCGCCGGTGATCAGCATGCAGGACATCAGATGACAGCGCCAGCGCTTCCATAGCGCTTCTCCCTAGGGACAGGATCAGGAATACTGAACGGGCTTGCCTTGTTGGACGTGCAAATTGTTGGCTAGACTCACATTTACTTTTAAATGATTTTCAAACAGGAAGCCGAATACACTTTCATGTATGGGGTTAAATCAGTCATTTACTGAAGACTGCTGTCTTACAAAACATTCCTTGTTACCTATAACAGTGTACACAGGATGGTGCTCAGAGGATCAGAGCCATCAAAGATCAGCACATAGCTGAATGCTGAGAGTGGATGTAATGGGTGATGTGATGGGTGCTGGGTGTAAAGCTGACACCTCCATGTAAAATCTATTTGGTGTTATATAGTAAAGTCTAGACTGGAGGTAGGAATAAATCTGAACATTGGCATTTTATAATACCAGAGAGTCTAGGTGACAGGAGGCTTGGACTACCTCCAGAAGAACATACACAGGGGCACAATGATCACACTAGAGGAATCTTATCCTGCTGACTGGGATCTGGTGTACAGGAAAAATGTCCCGGCTATAGGAATGGGCCATGGGAAAAAGAGCGACGCAGGGAGAGCGATTCATGGACCCAGCGTCAATTTCTCTGCAGTAAAAAGAGCGAAATGTGCAGTGTACAGAAGTAGTCTCTAGAAATACCTGGGCTTGATCTGACATAAAAAATGCTATGTAAATTAGGGTTTATTCACTCCTGCGATTGGGGCCAGACTGCGGGTTTCTGTGCGGATTCCTGCAGCTGGAATCACAGGGGTGTGGGAAGAGCTGCGGCTGGGAAACCTGTACAAAGCAATGACAGGCTGGCAGGAACTGTGGCTATCCATCACAGTTCACATGTAGCCAGCTGGTACATGTAATTACGAACAGATGATAGGCCAGTGGTGGCCCATCCGTTAGGGGCACATGGGCACCCCCCCATCCATGCGTCTTGCCCCCTAATCTACATGCGCGGGCACCGGACGCATGGATTCCAATGTTTTTTTTTTTTTTAGCATGTGATTAGAGCCTGAGGCTCTAATAGGCTTCAAAAAACGGTGGGCTCGGGGTGAAGAGGAGCCCACCCAGTTGTGTGACAATAGCGAATGGGTATTCGCTATTGTCACACTGATTCTCCTCCCGGCCAATCAGTAAATGGGTCCTGAGACCCGTTTCCCAATTGGCCAAAAGGAGAAGCGATCTTATTGGCTTGGGGGGTGGGGGGGAGGAAGGAGACGCACGGCTGGAGGAGACGCAGGGGAAGCCCAACTGACTAACCCACCGACTGCCACTGTCTCCAGGGATGGCTCCCCTGCAGCTGCTCAGACACATTGAGCACTCCCCGGCTCGGACAGGGGAGGAAGGAAGAGGGGAGATCTGAGTGTCATCCCAGGACATCTGCCTCCTAAGGTAAGGAGGCCCCTTCCTTCCCATCCATCCGTCTCCCGCGTGTGTGTGTGTGTGGGGGGTGTTGCTGCTGGTGTTCCCCAGCTTCATGTCCATCTCCTGCGGGGGGAACACCACCCCTCCCCCTGCGTCTCCCACTTTGGTTTGCCGCCCCCCCCCCCCCAAAAAAAAATTATTGAGTTATTGAGCACCAGCCGCCACTGTGATAGGAAATGAACACTATAAGGTTAATTTACTAAAACTGGAGAGTGCAAAAATTGGTGCAGTTCTGTATAGAAACCAATCAGCTTTCAGGTTTTATTGTCAAAGCACTAATTGAACAAACTGAAGTTAGAAGCTGACTGGTTACCATGCACAGCTGCACCACATTTTGCACTCTGCAGTTTTAGTAAATCAACCCCTATCTGTCTGCATTCAGAACCAATTATCTGTACCTAATTGCAGTTAACTACTCAATGGGGTTGATTTACTAAAACTGGAGATTGCAAAATCTGGTGCAGCTGTGCATGGTAGCCAATCAGCTTCTAACTTCAGATTGTTCAATAAGCTTTGACAAAAAACCTGGATGCTGATTGGTTTCTATGCAGAGATTTTGCACTCGCCATTTTAGCAAATCAACACCATAGTGCGGATACAGGCAAACACCGGCGGACAGCAGTAACACCCTTTATTGCTTTGTACAGGCTGAGTGGATACTGCTGTTTGCACTCACCTGTAATTTTAGCCACAGGAACTCACTGATTTTTCCTGCAGAAATCTGATGTCTGCTGTCTGTCCCTAATTGAAGATGTCTCCATAGTCCTCATTCACACTGACAGTAACATACATGCACTTATAGCCATACCTCCCAACTTTGTGAGCTTCAGAATTAGGCAGCACACCCTTTAGCAAAAGTAAGTTGGCATCAGACACACCCCCTGCCATGACCCCTTAAAGGAGACTTATGAAAAAATGATTGGTTGAACCCACAAGAGCTTTTTTTTTTACCACTATTCCTTTATACTGGCATTTGACATTTACAAATGCAGCAATAAAGATTAAAAAGTGCATTTTATATACAACTATATAATGTCTACCTTCATTTTGTTAAGTGCTGTGCAAACTGTTGGAGCTATATGAATCCTGTATAATAATAATAATAATAATAATAATAATAATAATAACTATATAGATCAGACCAAAATGAGGGACAAATGAGGAGGAAAGAGGGACTTTGCTCCAAATCAGGGACAGTCCCTAAAAATCAGGGACAGTTGGGAGCTATGCTTATAGGGCATATTCATATCAGGTAAAATTCACATTGTGCTTTTTGCTGCATTCAGATGTTTTCAAGTCTTCCCTACTAGTTTCACCAAGACATTGGCTTCATCATGGGAATAGGACGTGACCAAAACAGTTGTAGCTCTATAAAAAGAAAATACATTTATTTAGAAGAAAACACAAAATCAATAGACACGAATGTAAAGTTAAACATGTTGCGCATTACTTAGTAATTGGGCGGTGTGGTACTTGTAGTCCAGTCCCCCCTCCCCCCAATCCACCTATTACCCCCCCCCCCACACACACACACCAAATGGTGGGAATATGAATCCCAACACCCCAAAATAATCACCCAACCTACCCTGATGGCCCAACGGGGCAGGGTCAGAGAGGTCCAATCCCAAGGGCGGCAAGAGAACACAACCACAGTGTGGCTGCAGAGGGCAAAAAGGAGACCAATAAAAAACTACAACAACAACAAAAAATAATAAGAAAAAAAGGCTTAAATAGAGCTCATGTCTGTATCATAAAAAGGGCTAGAAAGGCCTCAATACATACCAAAAAGACATAAAGAATATTTGAAGAAAGGGGTGCGGTAGTGACCAGGGATATATGATAAATTCAAAGAAAAAGATCAAACTGAAATATTGAGATGGAAAGACTAAATGACAGCAAAAAGAAGTAATTATACTGTGACGTCACCAACTGGGAGAGGACAAATTGCAGCTGCCGCGCCTGCACAGCATCACCATCTGGCCACCTACAATGCCCAGAATGCCAAGCGCAGCGTCAGCTACGTCACACGGCTCTAGCCGTGCAGCGCAGACAGACGTAGGCGAGACAGCCAAAGGGCCCTCGGGGCCCAATAGGATGGACAGAGAGAGTCCATTCAACCTATATGGGAGGATGTCAAAAAGTGGCAGATGATTAAGGAGGGGATACGGGGTGAAGGGAGGGCGAGGGGTGGGCCTCGTGTCAAATGACAGTTGACCCTTGGGTGTCCATACAGCCACGGGCTGTGATTGGATCGCCGCCCCTAGGAGGAACCCCAATTAACCTCACAACCGAAAGGGGAACATAGCAGATTGGGAAAGATGGAAAAAGGGGAAAAAAGGAAATGGAGGGGAAGGGACCGTGGGAGAGGGACTGGACTAGAGAAAGCCATGCAGCGCTCCTGTAAACATGACACCTCCTAAACATACCGAATTGTCAAATGAGTATTACGCAGCATGTATATATATCAATAACAACAATAACACATCAAAATGTGAATAAAAAATATATAAGTAAGCATTGAGAAAAACAAAATAACCAACGCAACAGATAATTTCAATAGATTAATTGCAAAGCTTTTAAACAGTTTGAATATACAATTGAAGCTATAAAGATTAAATAAGGACAATATTTTCAAGGACAAATAACCCGAACATATTCTATGTTGATCCTGAGATGGTAAGGGGATCATGAGAGCAGTGAATTGTCAGATACGGAATAGGGGGAGGGAAAAAGGTGAAAAAAGGAGAAAGGCGAAAAAACATTAACCATAATCAAACCAGATGGAGGCACAGTTAGATAATAGGTTGGGATCTACCAATGCATAAATCAAGCTTGAAAATAGAAAATGAAATATCAAATGGACTAAATCACAATTATAAAAAGGATTTAAAACGAATGTATTCGTTTAAACCCGGGTATTTCATGGCATCTAGACTGTGTATCCATTTGGTTTCCAACTGTAACAAAGTAACATCGATTCCACCACCTCGAGCATGTAAAGGTACATGCTCCAGTGCGACAAAATGAACAACATTACAGTCAAAGTCATGTTGACATCCAATGTGTCTGTTGAGAGCGGTGGTCATTAATCGTTTATATAATGGCATAATTTGATCCTTGATACGCTTAAAAAATGGGCGTTTCGTCTTACCAACGTAAAAACATCTGCACTGGCAAGTAGCCAAGTAGACCACTCCTACAGTTTTACACGTAACTCTATGTATGACTGTGTACGTTTGACCATTGGGGAGAATAGTATCTCTGGAGTTGGAAATAAAAGAGCAGATACCACATCGCCCAGGGAATGTGCCAGGGGATATGGAGTTGTCTATATTTCTGCGCATATGGTGACTAGTTACCAAATGGTCCTTCGTAGAAGGAGCCGTCGATATGTAATCTCAGGATAAGTTTTTATATATTTCTTGATTGTACTGTCTGCGGTCAATAGAGGCAAAATTTGGTAAGGATGCCTCTCATCTGAGTATGTTGTTTCGAAAACTGGGTGATGATACGAACTGAGTGGTTAATCTTAGGAGGTTTTTTAGAATGGATAAGGTCCCATCTGTTCAGTTTGACTTCTTTGTTAAATGCCGTTTTTAAGAGGGATCGACTATACCCTCTTTGGTGTAGTCTATGATATAGATCTTTGGCGGCAAGATGAAAGTCTGCATCTAAAGTACAGTTTCTTCTAAGTCGTAAAAACTGACTATAGGGAATACTGTCCAGCATAGGTTGTGGATGTGCACTGCTGGCATGCAACATCGTATTGCCTGCGGAAGGCTTATGATATAAACAGGAATGCAGGATTCCATCTGTGTCAACATGAATTTGTAAGTCAAGGAAATTAATCTTAGACTGACTACACTCCATTGTAAAATTGAGGTTATAGGCATTTATAGCCAGTAGGTCCATCAGCAGTGAGAGTTCATCCCGCGTGCCTGACCATTGAATGAAAATATCATCTATGTATCTATGTCAGGCGATGACATGCTGGAGTAATTCTGATAGATGATCATTTGCAAATAGTTCCCTCTCCCACCTCCCCAGGTACAAGTTGGCATAGGGGGGGCACACTTGGTCCCCATAGCCACACCTTGTACTTGGAGGAAGTGGGAGGAGCCAAACATAAATATATTTCGTGTTAGGATGAACTCCAAAAGCTGAAGGACAAACTGGCTATACAAATTTGACGAGGGTCCACGTTCTTTTAATTGAGTGTTAATAAGCTATATTCCCTTTGCATATGGGATGGAGTTGTAAAGACTCTCAACGTCTAGAGCTACCAACCATGTATTAGGGGGAATCTGTTTGCCATCTATATTTCGGAGCAAGTCTATAGTGTCCTTGACATAGGAAAATAGAGATGTCACATGCGGGTTTAGATACTTATCTACCAAAGCGCTAGCGTTTTCGGTTATGCTCTGGCAACCTGATAAAATAGGTCGTCCAGGGGAATGTTTCAATGATTTGGGCACCTTGGGAAGAGAATAAAATGTAGGTGTCTTAGGTTCTTTCATGTTTAGGTAATTCCAGGTACTTAGATGAATTATGCCCAACTGATAGGCCTTGAAAATTAGGTTATAATACTCACGAGTAAAGTTTTCAACGAAAATTTTAGAAATGGGTCGGTACCATTGTCTGTTGTCAATCATGTCGAGGCACAGCCCCGACATCCATGACAATGACGTTGCCACCTTTATCGGTCGGCTTTATGACCAAGTCAGGGTGACATTGGAGGTCCCTAAGAGCCTTACGATGTTTAAAAGAGAGGTTATGCACATGTAAGTCATCCAAATCCATATTCTTTATCTCAGAAGTTATTTGTTGAACAAAGGCCCAAATATTCGGGTTTGCCTGAAGCAAAGGAAAAACGCGAGATTTGGGCTTAAAAGAGGAGGGAGGGGGAAAGGACACACCGGGGACGATGACACCGGCTAGGGCAAGATCCAGTAAGTCCTTGTCACTGGTGTGTCCCTCCTCCCAAAGCAACATAAGGCATCCATAACCTGGAGTTCAGTCTCAGAGAATTCTATAGGTGGAAAGTCAGGATATTCCAATGTAGAGGGTTTATCATAGATAACTTTATACATAAGTTGTCTAGCGAACAAATATATATCTTTGATCAGTTGCTATCGAGATCAACAGAAGAACAAAAAGTAAGACCAAGTTTAAGCACATAAACCTGTTCCTCGGTTGAAGTTACCGAAGAGAGGTTTATCACCTCTAATCCTGAAGTTCCCTGATTGGGGGGAGGCAAAGTGGGACTTAATGCTTGTTCCGGGATTTTCACAAAAAAAAAATCGGTGCAATTTTGGGGTCAATGGATTGAGTACTTGTGGGAAACATAGAAGATAAGGTAGGTTCACTGACCCGATGGGTTATAGAAGAGGATAGAGAGGATTCTATGTGAAATTAATATTTTTGAATTATTGTTTTTTAAATCAATGTAATAAAATCTGTTATTTTAATTTTATTTCATACTGAGATGTCTTGGCACCATAGAAATCAGAGGGATTGATTTACTAAAACTGGAGAGTGCAAAATCTGGTGCAGCTCTGCATGGTAGCCAATGAGCTTCTAACTTCAGCTTGTTTAATTAAGCTTTGACAAAAATCTGGAAGCTGATTGGTTTCTAGGCTGCAACAGATTTCACACTTTCCAGTTTTAGTAAATCAACCCTTGTGTGTCCAGGGGAAGATCATATACTTTGACGCATCTAAACGCATATAACCTATAAATGCATGTAAACACAGCTGCATTTTATTGAAAGTGATCTGGGAACCATAAAGTTTGCTTCCAGATCAATTTTTCAATAAAGTAAGTGCATGAGTGGAGCCTTATGCTTCATTTACACTGGCAGTGACATACATGCACTCTTATGTGTTTATAGTACATTTAATGCATGTAATGATTTTAAGGCCCCTTGCATATGGAGGCACCTAACTGCTCTCTGTGCATCCTGGCATTTTAGTGCACCTGGGGGTAGCACAGGTGCAGCATTCAGCCCTGCTGCCAGCAGCCTGTTGAAGTCTATGGCAGGCTGTGCTACTCGTGTTTAGGGCCTTATGCATTCAGTTAGAAAGAGCTGCATTCTGGGCATTCCCCCCTGAATGCATAGGCCCTAAATGAGAGTAATACTGGTACAGCATTCAGCCCCAACCAGATACAGTTTGCCATAGATTTTGGCATGCTGCAGACAGCAGGGTGCCCCCTGTGCCCCCTGGGGGCGCACCCAGTGTGTCCCAAGGGTGCACCAAAATTCCAGAATGCACACATCAGTTAGATGCCTCCATGTGCAAGGACCCTTTAAGGCATAGTTCACCTTTATACAAAAAAACTGCCTATGCAGGTAAGGGGCACCTGTAAAACCAAACCGTGCAGCCTTGACCAAAGCTGAATAATGCCTGTGCTATAGGTGTAGGCCATTTAGGTACCTCCTGAAGCCTGTCTAAAAAACTTCCAGTGATCCCATCCTGTAATGCCTTTCAGCTAGGAAATTGCTAAGAGACTACTAGCTCTTACTGTTCACCCCACCATCATAGGAGCAAGCTCTCAAATGCTGATCTCAGAGCTGTTTTATCAGGGGAGATAAAGTGCATGTGAGTGGGTGTGAATCAGACAGAGAGTTTGTTCCTGTGATGGTTGATATGAACATTATGAGCTAGGAGTCTCTTAGCAATGTTCTAGCAACAAGGCAGGATGAGATCATGCGATCCCTAGGAGTTTTTTACTCAGACTGAAGGTGATACTTACAGTATAATAAATCTCCTGCGCTCAAGGGTGGTGTAATGGTACTGGAAATATGTTCTTGGTGGTTTAAATTAATGCACAGGTTTTGCTGCCCTCTGAGGGTTGGGGAAAAAACCCAATGGGAACACTGTAAAACAAAGAAGAGGGCGCACCAACCTTTCGCATTACCTAAGTGGTATCTTCAATAATGCATAAAAAGAGATATACTCACAAACATATGAATGATAAAAGCATTTCAAAGTCCATGGTAAAACCAAAAGCAACCAGGTCACCAAGACTATTTCCAACAAGTCAGAGGACCTTCAATATGGCACTTTCAAGATGTCTGACGTGTTTCGAGGGGAGCTCTGAGGAAAAGGGGGTCCTCCCCTCGAAACACGTCAGCCATCTTGAAGGTTCTCTGACTTTTTGGAAATAGTCTTGGTGACCTGGTCGCTTTTGGTTTTACCATGGACTTTGAAATGCTTTCAGGAGATACTTAAATGGCCTACACATACAGCAGGGGCATTAAACAACTTTGATCAAAGCTGCACAGTTTGTTTTTATCTACAGCACCCATTACCTGCATAGGCAGTTTTCTGGTAAGGGTGAACCATGTCTTTAAAATCATTTTGTGCATTTTTATGCATATAAAGATTTTTGTGTAAACTCATGTAAACACAAGTACATCTAAATTCAGAAGAAGTTGACCTGGCAAGCATTAAGTTGCTTTTACTTCCCAGATAATTTCTCCTGTGTTTAAATAAACCAAATGGAGGAGGCTAGTGTAAATGTAGCCTAAGGCCTCATTCATGCTGGCATTGCCAAACCTGTGTTTTTATGGGTTTCAAGGACATTTCTAAGCACATATAAAAGTATGTAATGATTTTTTAATAATATCATTCAAACTGAGTAGTGATCTTTGTTTACAGAAAGTAGAATTCTGTAAATCCAAGATCCAATTAGAAACTGTAAACGCGTCTAAACGCCATTAAACGCGCCTAAATGCAGCTAAATATGCTTTAAAACAGGAACATCTAAACGCAGGAAAAAGTGATTAAGGAAACATAAAAGTTATTTATACTTCCCACATAACTATTCCTGCATTTACAAAAGTTAAATGCAGGAGTGCCGGTGTGAATGAGGCCTTAAAGGCAAAGTTCAATCTATTTCTGTAAGTTTGCCTTTTGAGTTATTTTAGTAGTGTCTAATTTAAAGTGACACAGCAAACAAAATGAAACTAGAGGCAGTTAGTAAAAGAAGATTAGTAATATTTACCAGAGCTGTAGGTGTCGCTCCAGTTTTTCTGAGTTATGACTGTCCTGTACTACTGCATCCGGTAATGATGTAAATGCCAACAGGCTGAATCACAGCTCACAGTGGGGGGGTGCAGCATTGACACACCCAGAGGTGTTGGATATCTGCGGCAGCCGTAGCTCTGCAAGAGAGTGAGCACTGGAGTTGCTGCTTCCTGCACTGGTATGTATCAGACTGGTAAGTATTACTAATCCTTTTTCACTTGCCGGACTGGTATTACTTATCTACGCTAAGGGCAGCCATACACAGTTCCAATCTCGGCCAGTTCAGCGGGGACCGGTCGAAATTAAAAACATTAACGGGCAGGCTGAATACTGATTTTCTTACGGTTATCGCTAGTGGCTAATATTTCCCTACTATAACCTGTTGTTGCAGGAAAGAAATTTGCTCTGTGTATGGCCTGCCTTAGTTACAGAACTGGTAAATATTACTAATCCTTTTTTTTTTTTTTTTTTTAACTGGCCCTACTGGTCAGTAATTCTTATCTTCTTTTACTGGCCATACTGTTAAGTATTCCTTATCTACTTTTATTGGCTGAACTGGAATTACTAATTTTCTTTTACTCACTGCCTCTAGTTAAAAGTGTATGTACAGCCAGACATTTTTTAAAGTTTTGGATAGAGTAGACAAGGGTTAAATAAAAGCCCATGCAAGTTTATTTATTTTTTTTTTTTTTTGCTTTCTCCATACTATTGGGGACATTTCCCATTTACCTTCTGTCCCAGGGAAGCAAAATGAGGGGTATTCCCCTCTTAGAGAGTTGTCCCCGGAAGAAGTGTCCCAATTGGAAGATTCCCCCTTACCTTTTGTCCTGGGGACATCTCTAAAACTTTGGATTTCCAGGCAATGCTAGTACACACAGCATTCACTCATGAAATATAATATGCACAAATCTGCACAATAAGTTCCAATATTTATTGAGTACAAAAAAAAAGTATCTCAAACTCCTTGATAGTGCATTTGTGCTGTACATAGCTTTAATCACAGCTAACATGAAGGCAGGGCCCACAAACATGCCAAAACTGCCACTGATCCAATTTTTCCCCCACCAGCACTGCCACTCATATCATCCCCCCCAACACTGCTACTAATCCCATTTCCCCCCATTGCCACTGATCCCATCCCCACCAGCACTGCCACTCATCATATCCCCCCCACCACCATCACTACCACTGATCCTATTATGCCCCAGCACTGCCACTGATACCATTCTCCCACCATTGCCACTCCCCCCCCCCCCCCGCATGGTAGGAATTACCTACCATGGGGTGCGGGATGTTTGCCCAGGGTCCAATCAATATTAAAGGTGGCCCTGCTGTCAGCATTGCTTCTCTGGCTGGGGACACATCCTTGTCAGGCCCTTGTTGGGCCTGACAACTTGCATGTGGTTCTAGGACAGGCTCTCACTTTTCCATCCACCTCCATCCCCTAGCCAACCAAGTTTGCAACCAGTTGGGTTCATTTGGGATTCTTCTACTTCCAGTGTGTACATCTTGAACTGCACTGTCTAGCATGGCTGATCGGTGTGCTATCTCACTTCATAGAAGCAAGGATACTGAGAATCCACTTCAGACACATGAAGCAGCCACAGGGTCCGTCCTACTCAATTATATTATAATAATTCTTGGCACAAGTCCATGAGTTGAATCACTTGTTCAATAGTCAAGCAAGAGTTCAATAATGAGTAGCAGAGTACCTTTGTGTGCCCAATAGCAAGGGTGCCCATGCCTGAGGTAAGATAGGAAAGAATAGCTTCTTAGCTCTTTCCTCTCTCCTGGTTCCTTTCTTCCCAATGGCCATACAGATCTCCCCTGAGTTAAGATCCACCACAAATATGTACATGATCCTGCCAGGAAGGAAATTAACTAATTATCCTTCCTGGAAAGATTTTAAGGGAAAAACTCTTTCAAAGGGGCAATAGAGTGCCCCTTGCCGGCATCTAAAAGTGCATATTTATAATCTATACCCCCACCCATTTGGAAAGGGACACAGCTTAAGCAAAACAACCTTTGTGAAAATGCAATCAAAAATGCTAAAAATGTCACAATATTACAAACATACTGTATATGAAACTTGTTACACGGCTTATAGACCTGTAAAAACAGAATTCTATCTAATAAATCTATTAACCTCCGTAGTCTGTATTATTACATAATAACCAGTTCAGAAAGAAATCGGCATCCCAGCAGTTGTTAGGACCAACCTGTGGATCCAGCACACAGTGCACTCCAAGAGGTTTTTATGTACATTACTCCCCCTGGTTGACAATGGCACTCGGTCTAATCAAAAAAATGAAAAGGATGTCATATGCTCAGCGTGCATTTTTTTTTTTTAATGTAACCTTAAATCTTCCTCCAAATTCCCTATAGTACAGAGCTATCCCCAAATTAACCCCAGTACAGAGTGCCCCCAAATACTCCTCAATATAGCCCCCTCACAACAGACCTCCCTCCCTCCCTGAGCACAAATACCCCACAGTACAGACCACTCCCCCTGTACAGACCAGAGCCCCCCCAAGACAGACCTCTCCCCCAGCACAGATCTCTCCCCATAGTCCAAAACTTTCCTTTCCAGTGTAGATCTCTCCCCCAAGACCATTACCCCCAACCCCCCCCCCCCCCAATACAGACTACAGACACCTAGTTTCCCCTGAAATCCGCTTCCAAATCTCAGATACATTGACAGGTCACAGTTAGGGGAAGTCCATAGCAGTGGGAGCGCCTTGGAGTGACTTAAAAAAAAAAAAAGGCAGGCGATCACATCATCGGGACGCACCCCATGAGAGATGCCCATTTATTGCAATGCTATGTGACCAGGGCAACTCTGGGGACACTTGTTTGCTAGGGAGAGACCACTCAAAACAGGGACTGTCCCTAGAACACAGGGACAAATAATAACCATAAGCTGTATCCATCTGCCTGCCACTTCCCACCACTTACAGCAATCTGCAGTTATTTCACTGTTACAGACCACCATCTAAAGCAATCAACGGCCATTTCACTGGCATGGACCAACACCTGCAACAATTTGCAGCCTTTTCACTGGTGCAGACCATCACCTGCAGCGATCTGCAGCCTGCCACACTCAACCCTCTGGGGCAATCCTCAGCCTATTTTATGGCACAGACCACACCTGAAACAATAAGAAGCCTCCCTGTCACACTCCACCACCTGCAGCAATCTTCAGCCATTTCACAGGCAGAGACCACCACTTTAAGCAATTTTATTGGCATGAGCAGAGGTGTAACTAGAACCTTCATGGCCCCGATGCAAGAAACCATGAAGGGCCCCCCAGCTCCCAACCGGGGCCCTTCCCGCTGATCCTGGGGCATGTTACTCCTATCATGGGAGCCTTTATTATGGTCCCACAGCGGGCCGCCTTCCTGCCGTCATGGGGTCCCCCCATAGTGGCAGAACACCAGAGCCCAGTCACAAGAGCGACCTTTGTGACCCTGGTAGCTCCTCCACTGGTGTCAGTTTTTTTAATTTTGTTGTTTTATTTATTTTATTCTTTTTAACATTTTATTTTATTTATTTTTTTACGATTTTATTTTTTATTATTTTTTACATGATTTTTAGGACCCCTTGGTGAAATTTCAGGAGTCTAAGCAGACCCCCGATGTCTCACTTTGGAGACAGAGAAAGGGACCGGGGGACAGATTCATCAGTCCTTTTCTCTGCAGCCTCAGCTGCACAGAATAAATGAACAGGAATAACTCTGTACTATGCCCCAGCTAAGAATGAATAAAAAAAAAAAAAGAGTCAGTGATCGATACCGATCACTGACACTATTCATTAAGACATGAAACTGGCCCGTAAATGACACCCCCACTCTCCATCCTGACAGATCCCCCACAACAGCTGGTGGGAGGTGGGAGGGGAAGCGTACAGAGGCCTGGGGCAGCAGGACAGGGATAGGGAGGTCCTGGGAGCTGCATGTGAATGAACCGATGCCATCCATTTCCCTCCTGCAGCCGCTGAATGTCTGTGGGAGGGAGAGGCAGGCATTCAGCAGCTACATGGAGAGATCGGTTCCTCTACATGCCACCGCCCTCCTATCCAGGTGCATAGGGGGGCCACACGGGCTCTCTGAAGCATGGGGCCAGGTCGTGATGGTGACCCCTGTATGTACGTCCCTGGGAATGAGACACAGCTTGCATCAATTTGCAGCAATTTCACTGGCACAAATCAACATCTGCAGCCATTTTTTGCCACTTTCCACCACCTGCAGCAATTTGCAGCCATCTATCTGCCACACTCCACTGCCTGCAGCAATCTCCAGCCATTTCACTGGCAAAGACCACCACCACTCCTGACTTAAAATGGGAAGAAATGTATACTCATAGGAGGAGGTTGGTGCAGGTTGGTTGGTGAAGGTACCTCTACAAGCGATGAGTGTGTAAAAAAAAAAAAAAGAGAGGGACCAACTTCAAAGGAATACTATCTCAATAGAGGAGAACAGCATTGTGGTAGAAAGATTTGTTGAGAAGAGGGACCTTTCTCAGCCAAAAACAACATATGGGAGGAGGTGGTTTAAGCTAAATGCTGTTGGCGTGGCAAAGTGTAACACTGAAACTTGTAAAGGACACCTAAATTACATCAAAATACTGGTGGACCTCATTTTATTGAAGGTGTTTCCAGAGACAATTATTCAAATTTGAGAAGTAAGAAATATGTGTTTTACTTGTATGGCCTTTAAGTACTGTAAGTGCCCGTGTGTATCAGTGCATGTTTGTGTGATTCGTGTGTGTGTGTATCCATTTACATTCCTTTACAGTTACACCATAGGGAATAGCAAGGTCTGTTTTTGAGCCAATGGATGATGTATAAAAACAGAACTGACACATGTCACATTTGTGGCGTCCATGTCCTTTGAAATTTGTTTTCACCTCTATACCAGGGCACATTGAAAAACAGATCTCCCACACAATCACACTGAATCAGATGCCAGAGCTAGTGTGAATGGGGATAAATTAGAAAAATTTAATTAAATTATTAAATTAGAATAATTTTTTTTTTTTAGTGGGGACCTAATGTACATTTTTAGACATAAGTTGCACTAACATTATACACCAATGCATTTTAAGATTTTTGTTTTTACAGCATTAATTGAAAAGGGGGTTGCCACTTCCTTCAGACCGGAGTCCAGAGACACCAGTGGACCTTGATAGAAGACAGCTGAATGAAGATGCCATGTTATTGTTTGAGGAGGATGGTGAAAATGTAATATGAGAAATATGGAGATACAATTATAAATGTGAGAAGGGCAGTATACCACTTTAGAAGATATTTTTTAATCTTTGTTTAGCTATACTTTAGCTTTGGGATTCAGGAATACATTCAGAAATGCATTCCTGTCACCCCAATTTAGTAGCTACAAGGGTATTTCTCACTAGCAGCTGGGAGAATGGTTGTCTAGGTATCAGAGACAGCATTGGGGACAGCTAGGTAAATCCGCTTGCTTTTTTTTTTTCTTGGATAGCTCCCCTTTATCTATGTGTAGATACTAGTATGAGGGGTCTTCTGTTAATGTCAAAATATATAATGTCTTTTTATCTGTTCAAGGAAAAAATCTTGTTGTCAGTGTCTTCGTATCCCTAAAAAGAGAGCTGCAGTCTGTGTATATTAGAATGCCAGCTTTAGGACTCTCTGAATGGATGAAGTGACATCACAAGGTTATGGCAGCTTGTTGGACAACTGTATAGCCACCAACTGAAAGAACATAGCTTGTGACTGTGAATGGAAGGAGAACAGGAAGCGGTTCACTGTTATCACTTCCTTAGTAGTTTTGGGGTGCACTCACCTGAAGCATTTAGTGATGGGAAGCTGGGAAAAGGGACGCTTTTAAGCTGGCCGTACATGGTTTGAAGTTTGGCTCGTTCAGCTGGGACCAGACTAATTTTGATCCATGTATTGGCAGGGAGGTTGTACAGAAGTCTGTACAACCACCCCATCAGATTTTCTCCAGGCTATAGCCTGCAATGCTGATCAGTGTATTCTGACAGCAGGGAAGTCTCCCCGCTATCAGAATACAATAGCTCAACAGGGCGGATTCCCCCATTCACATTGAGGTGTCCGTTTATGAAGCAGTGATCAGCGGTGATCCCGAGGATCACCGCTGATCACAGTCCATAAACAGTTTATGAAACAGTGATAATCGGGGGAGAACATGTTTGAACTCCGATTATCTCTACACACGGAGAATCCTCATTGAATGACACAGAAAGGGCCAGTTTATGAAGCGGTGATCTCACCGCTTCACTGGTGATCTGAGTCAGAATTCACACTCCCAGGTTCACCAGCTCAGAGGTGGTGAATCTGGGAGTGAAGAGGAAATCTGGGGGGATCTGAGGGGGAAGGAGGAAGATTTTTAACTTCCTTATGCCTCGTTCAGACCCCCCAACACTGTAAGCATGTCCCCCTGTCATATTTATGTGTATACATATATATACATATATACATATAATGTGTATATGTATATATATATATAATGTATGTGTATATACATGTATATATAATGTGTGTGTGTGTGTATACATATGTATATAATGTAGGGGGACTCATTATTTTATTAACAGTAATTCACGCCGTCTGTCCGTGTATTGAGCGGTGATAATTTATCACTGCTTAATAAACTGACATCTCTGTATTTCTGGTGCTGTAATCTCGTAAAGTCTCACGAGATTCCAGTATCAGGAGCCTTTCTCCACTGTTGAAAGCATTTGTAGATCTCTTCACTCCTCCAAAGGTGAAGCGATCTACAAAGCTTCATAAACTGGCACACAGAGGAGAAAAATCTTCACTGTGAATGCCGGAGAATGAAGCAGTGAATAGATTTCACTGCTTCATAAACGGACACCTGAGTCAGTTTATTTTTTTCTTTTTTTTTTTCTTTTAACCTGCTGGTTGCCCCACCACATCAACACAGTTGATTGATATATTAATGCCTGAAGAAAAGCCACATAAGTTCAAGTTACTGTTATTAAAAATTGTGAGCAAATAATGTAAGTTCAGACATATCTTAAATAACTGTGTTAATTATTTTATGTCATTTTCCTTTTACAGTCCATTGTGTACTACAAAATGCAGACCAAAATGCAGACCAACAGGAAGGGTCAGCTGTCACCCTGAATCCATTTAAAGTGAGCATATGAGTTATATTGTTAAGATTAGTATTGGCAGGAGTTTCACGCCTAAAGCCCCATACACACTATCAGATTTTATATGCTGATTTTGTCTTCAGATTTACCAAAACCATGTCGTGCAAGGGCCGGCCTGATTGCATACAAATTGAAACTCCTAAGGTTTGACTTCATATTATATGGTTTTGGTAAATCTGAAGGAAAAAAATCAGCAGAAAATCTGATAGTGTGTATGGGGCTTAAGCCTTTTTCTGACGCTTGTTGATTACAAGTTAAAATCAGTATTTTTTGCTAGAAAATGACTTAGAACCCCCAAAATATTATATATATATATATTTTTTTAGCAGAGACCCTAGAGAATAAAATGGTGGCCGTTGCAATATTTTATCTCACAATGTATTTGCACAGCAGTCTTTCAAACGCAATTTAAAAAAAAAAAAAAAAAAACAGTAAAATTAGCCCAAATTGTTTGTATAATGTGAAAGGTAATGTTATGCCAAGTAAATAAATACCTAACATGTCGTGCTTTAAAATTGCGCACACTCGTGGAATAGCGACAAACTACGGTAGTAGATTTTTTTTTTTTAATCTGACGCCTTTAAAGCTCCAGTTAACTGGAAGTGAGGCCATAACATCGCTTCTGGGTTACTAGATCCGAGGCGGCTTTGTTCGGTCCCTGAATAGCGGGTTCGCTCGAGCCTCCCAGTGGGGCGGGAGAGCCCAGGTGAGCCACGGGAGGGAGAGTCGTCCCCTCCCACTGCTTGCAATAACAGCCCTGCAGCTGATTAGCTGCATCGGTTGCTGTTACAAGAAAGCCGACTGTTAGATCTAAAAAATGGTACAACCCCTTAAAGCCGAAGGCAGCATATTTGGATTATGTAGGCATCAAAGGGTTAAAGGGTAAATTAGAATTTTCATAATAATGAAAAGATGAACTAACTCAAAACACCCTCCCAACCAACCTGGTACCCACTGCACGTAATTGGTCTGATGCCCATCTCCCACTGCCCCTGCCAATCGGTATAATGTGCCACACACTTAAAACCACTGAGAATCTCTCCTGAGCCTTCTTGCGTCCTAGACCGTGTTCTGTGTGAAAGTATACCCTGCATCATCACATTTTCACAGTTTATTGGTGTCCATCCACTGATTAAAATTCAGCTGGTCCATCAGTGACAGACTGAACTCTGATAAGTGTATGCAGGGCTGCTTTTAAAAATCAGACAGCCCCCCCAAATAAAAATTCCCAAGGCTAGATTTTCACTAACAATACTCTAAAATCATTATTAGCGGAAACAAACACAACATAACTTACAAAATCCCTGCTAAATCTAAAAGGTAACTGTGATGAGTTAGGAAATAAAGCTAAGTGTGTAAATTAGGTTGTGGAGGATCCTTTACTTGGGCTCTTTGGCCTGTGCAATGTGAATCAGTGTTTTTTTATGTAGCTGGAGCTGTGTGTAGGGGATGGCTGGAGCCACCTATTACTCTATAGGGGCACAGCAACTGTACTAACACAGCTGCAAATCCTAATTTGACAGGCGTGTGGGTGCAGATGTGCGGCCCCAAGCACAGATAGTGTGCATTCGGAGCCTCTCACCCACATCTGCGCACCTGTCAAATTGGGACCTGCAGGTGTGGTTGTACAGCTGCAGCATACCCATAGAGTAAAAAGCAGCTCTAGCCGCACAAACAAACCTCTCATTCACACTGTATGGGCCAGATAACCTGTGTTAATGGTTCCTTAATATTTTAAATTTTTTTGGACAACTTTGAATTAGAAAAATATTTTATTTTTTTTTGCAACAGCTTTGGTGAAAAATCAGGGGTTTAAACAGATCCCCGATGTCTCACTTTTGAGACAGAGAAAGAAATTGAGGACACAGACTCCCAATCCTTTCTCTGCAGGCTCAGCTGCACTGCAGATGAATGAACAGGGAGTGTACACAGACTTCCTATCCATTCACAAACTGAAGCCTAGGCTTCAGTTATGAGCGAACACAGTGATCGGTACCAATTACCCACTGTGTTCATTCAGAAAAGGAAGGGCCGGTAAATAGGACACAAGAAAGGACATCCTCCATTTAAGACTCCATGGCTAAGTAGGCTAGCAGAGACAACAAATTGTTCAAACTATTTGCAAGGCACCCTGTGAAATCTACTGAACACGTTACAAACTCAACTGGAGGAGTCAAGGCAAAAAAATGACAGCAGTTACAAAAAGTATCCCCCTTGTAGTGCTGGATAGTCTGTGTCCCCTGCGTCACCGCCTGGGGCATAATGGGGCAGTGACGTCGTAATGGGGGCATGGCCTCCATATGATGTCACCGGATGGCCCATCTCATGTCTTTATAAGACATAGCACATTGCGGAATTGGCATTACGCCAGGAGAGCGTGTCGAGGCAACATCGGAAGAAGAACAGAGGGAGAACACAGCTAAGAGAGGAGACCCGGAAGACAGTGGACAGAGGAAGAAGAACCGGAGTGGGCTAGAAGACATCAGCGGAGAGCATAGAAGAACTGTAGAGGGGGGGAAGAACCGGCAGAGGCAGAAGACATCAGCGGAGGATGGAGAAGAACCGGAAAGGGGAGGAGAAAACGGAAGAGATTCCGGAGCTGCCTTAATAAATTACTTTAAAAACCTGTGTACTGTGTCTTATGTTTGACACTTTTGTTTTAGGTGAATGGGTAGAAGTACAATGTACTCCATACTCATTCACATAGGATGGGGGGCCGGGATCTGGGGCAAAGATTCCGATAAGCCCCCCGCCAATAGACCCTGATAACCAATGGCCAGGGTTGTTGGGAAGAGGCCCTTGTCCCCATCAACATAGGGACAAGGTGTTTTGGTGCATTGGTGCTTTGGGGCAGGGCCCCCCTTCCCCAAAGCACCAACCCCCCCACATGTTGAGGGCATGTGGACTGGTATGGTTCAGGAGGGGGGCGCTCACTCGTCCCCACCCTCTTTCCTGACCTGCCGAGCTGAATGCTCAGATAAGGGTTACCCTTAAAATTCATGCCAGACCGATGCCTTTTTAAAAAAATTTTGGTGTGGGGTTCCCCTTCAAGATCATTAGAGCACAAGTCATATGCCAAAGTCGGATCAGTTAAGACAGCAATCCGACTTTGATCCGACTTCAGTGATATTCAATGGGCTGAAGTAGGATCAAAGTCGGACCAAAGTAGTGTAGGAACCTTTTTCAAAGTAGGACCGACTTGTGTCAGACCAGTTAAGACGGCTCACATATTGATTTTCACACGTCATGCGACATGAGCTCCCAATGTCGGAGCGTTTGACGTACAAGTGTGAACCCGACCTGAATGACAACTACCAAACAAAGATTAATTTTTAGGTGTCTTATCTTTCAAAAAATCTTTTGCGGACATGCCATTGGTGTTTACATCTATTCTGTAAAAATGATGTGTATTGAAGTGCCAAAATGCCTAAAATTTTGTATGATTCAACACAAATCCAATGAAATTCAAGTCATGTCTGGCTAAACTTACACTGGAAATGCAGCTATGCTTCAAAGCTCATATGGAGGCAGTGATTAACTTGATACAGCACAAAGTTTAAGCCAGACCCTCTGGGTCACTATCAGCAGACATGTGCAGTGCTAAAGTTGCACACACGTTTAGGGTCTGACAAACACTAATCAGTATTCAAAGTATCACAGTTTGCATATTTGATGGTCGGCACAGGTATGATAATGATGGAAGCCAATCAAATGATGGAATGAAAACTGTGTTACCTAAAATGAATATGGAGTCTGTGGCTTCAGAACAAAGTGCTCAAAGCTACATTACTCCTCAGGGGTGTCCAGGGCATGATGTGTAGAACCTCTATTGAAGGCATGTGACCATGAACACTGCTGCCTGCTGCTGGCAGAGTGAGCACCATAGGTCTCTGTGACAGCAGGCTGGTCAGGCACAAAAATTTCCTCACACCCCAAGAACTGAAACAATGGTGGTAACTATGAAGGTAAGTGAAGAGCAAAAGAAGACCCTTGTTTGCAGACCACTGGGTGGAAGGGGCATTGTCACGGTCAGGGGTCAGGCTCAGAGACCAGTAGCTATAGCAGTAGAGAGGCTCCCACTGACCAGCTGGATAAGTACACAAGCAGGCCACCCTGGGGGATGACATGGGCTCACCTGAGGTGCGGGGTCTAAGCACTAACCGGTAATCACCAGAGCTCCAGATGGTGGCGATGAGTTTTGCTGCATGTTAGTACCAGACCACAGTCAACCAGGAGGTGAGCAAGCTGGGGTCTAGAAGCAGATATAGCAGGTAGGGATCATGCAGAAGAATAGTCAGTAAACAAGCCAAAAGACGGTAACAAGAGGTTGCAGATATGGTTCAAGCGGAATCGTAGTCGAGGAACAAACTAAAAGTCAGTAACAAGTAGAAGTGGAGATAAGGTCAGGAATTAAACTGTAACTGTGATTGGTTAATTTCTCACCGCATTCTGCCATATATTTTCCAATTACATGACAAGTGCATAGATGTAGCGCCCTGGAGTTTAGTCAGGAAGCTCCTCATCAATTTACTTGTCAAGAATAGTTATCTTGGTCGATTCATAGGGATCTATTGATTTCTCCCTAAGCTTGGCCTTGTTGCACTTTTCTCTTTTATCACTAGGTGGCCGGTACTTGGTGGTACTAGGTACGAGAAGGGCAACCGAAGGTCAGGTTATGGGTATGTGGGTGTCCCAGCCAAGGGGCAGGGATTTTCTTTAATCCCTTGGCCTGCTGGAAGAGCCTATATATTCGGGTGAGGTCAGGTGATCTGTGTTCTGTGCCACCTGGACGGCTGTCTGGGTGGACGTGTGTCATCTGCCTCAGGCTGCTAGGCCTGAGATTGGGCCTATCCGGGGGGCATCTAGCTGCCAGGCTGTGTGAGGGCCTATCCAGAAGTAAGAGGGCAGCGCAGGGTTGGGATTGCGGCTTGCAGTCCAACCAGAAGTGACAGTTCTGCCAGCTGGAGAACCTCTCAGTGGTTGGAAGTAGAAGGGAAGCTGTCGCCACGAAGGGGCCAATTGCCTTTACCAGGGACCACAGTGAGTAACTGAAGAAAGTACTGGATTCATATTCTCAATGAAAGGGCACAGTGGAGAATCGGGAAACTTTAGGCAGTGATCAAGTAAGGGACCCAACCAACGGAGGTGACGCTTGCAGTGCAGCCTTGTGTGTCAAGCTAGGGACCGAGCCAGTCAGCAGGGTTGAAGCTTGAAGGTTTCCAAAGTGCCAAGCTAGGGACCCAGCAGGGAAGTGTGGGTGACGCTTGAGGGAAATACCGCCGCGGAAGCCTTGAGTAGCTCAAGGGATACATAGTAAGTGAATCAGAGGGTCCAGTGAGAGACCAGGAGCTCAGTAGTGAAGAACTACAAGGAGCAGTTGGTGTGGAGCTAAAGTAACCGTTACGTTTGAGTTAGGAACTGATAAAGGACTGCTACCATAGGAGACAGCAAACCTGCACATGCAGAAATGATGCCTTGCTGGGCCTTTCCCTGCACGGCTGTCTTCCTATTGAAGTCTCGGAGTCTGCCAATTGAGTTTGCAAGTATCTAAGGGTGTCCTGGCCCTAACCCTCTTTCCTCCAAAATATATAAAAAGGACTGTCAAAAGAAATAAAGCCTCTTTTACATCCAAGAAATGTCTGGCGCCCAATGACTTTCATCATCTTTGCACCCACTATGCCTCACAACCCACCACATACAGAAGGATGTCAGCTATCTTTGGCCTTGGAGGTTCTCATTAGACCAAAAGAGGTGAAAGACCCTTCTACATATATATGACTTCATCCCTTATAAAACATGTGGGATGGTCAGATGTAACAGAGCAAATAAGGCCAAGTTTTCAACGGCTTTAATTGACCCTAATATTATTTCCTAAAGATGGCACTGGGCAAGGCTCCAGTAGGAGTGTCCAATAAACTCAACAAGTAAACTAAACGAGTAAACAAGTCACTCATGCCTAACAGCATGCCCAGACATGTTCCTACCTATGCATCGTATATGTATTAAGAATACCAAACTATGTTTTTGGGGTTTTTTTATTCTTTATTTAAATTATCCAGCATATACAGAGCAGTAAATCACATTCATTCATGAAGTGACCCCAGAGAGGTCCGGAATTAACCAGAAATACAACATTAGTTATAATTAGCATGAAGTGCACCAAACTACGTTTTATATGTACTGATCGTATAATGAAACCCTCCTTAATCACTCTGCTCGTTTAATCATGAAATGCGATGACTCTCATTTATTTACATGAGAGTCTAATCTCATGCCATATGCACTTAACTGTCTTAACTTTCATTCTTATGCAGTTATTCTCATAAATTTAATTTCATATCAGATTACATAATGATAATAATGACAAGAGTGTCCAGCATAAGATCAGCAGAAGGCTGGGAGGGGGTCCCAGCATCTCCATAAACAACCAAAACCAAGAGATAAGGCAAGATTGTTCTAAAGCCCCGTACACACGTTCGGGATTTCCGACAGAAAAAGTCAGATGGGAGCTTTTGGTCGGATATTCTGACCATGTGTATGCCCCATCAGACTTTTTCTGTCGGCATTTCCAACGGACTTAGATAGAGAACACGTTCTAAATTTTTCCGTCGGAAATGCCGACGGAGGTTATTCCGTTGGCAAGTCTGACTGTGTGTACACGGCATAAGAGATCAGACAGGGAGTTGTCCAGCATCTCAGGTGGCTTAACAAGAAGAGTTACTGCAGGACGCACCAGAGGTTGTGGGTTCAGATTCCAGTCTTGAGAGGTGTTCTAACTTGTAACTAGCTCTGTCGCGCCAAATCCACTCCACTAGGGGTTTTAACAGATACCACACATATAGAAGATGGCTGGAAAGATCAGACAATATATGGGTAACAGCTTCATTAAAAGACATTTGGCCCTGTTGCTATGCCCTCTGGAGAATTTCCTTTTTAATTGAATATAAGTGGCCCCTGCAGAGAACATCCCTGGGATATCCAGATGAAGGATTACACCTTCCGGCCACCCAATGAACATGGTCCACCTCAAGGGGTTCTGTTAGAGGTTTCACAAAGGCTTGGTTCAAAATAGCAGTATCCGTGTCCTTAAGATCCTCTGCTAGTCGTGCCCTCGGGGATGCCATGGAGCTGTAGGTTGTTCCGTTAGCTTCTAACCGTAACTGAAATTGTTGCTGTTGAGGGGTATACTGGGCCTCCAGGGCAGCTAGGCATCCTTCCATATTGGACTAGGCTCCCACTAAAGTTGAAGGCTTATAATCCAACTGTTGATTGTTTGCTGAGCCAAGTGCACTACAATTTTAAGACTGGCCTCGGTCTTCCCAACCAGAGACTTGAGCTCCTTTCTTGTCAAGAGAGAATGGATGAGGCAGCACAGATTTTCCTCATTGTAGGCCTGTAAAGATGAGCGATCTCATGCGGAACTTGAGGTTTCAGGTGAATCTGAGAGTTGAGGACATCAGGAGGATATCGGGGATCCAGAGAGGGCACTCTGAAAGTCACTGGGTTGCCTCCCTCTCTGGTGTGAGTTCCATATCCAGTTCTTCAGCAGTCACACGTGAGGACACCATGTTGAAAGAACCTGTTTCTGAAGGTTGGTAGGGGAAATTTTTTTTAATGTCCAGAGTACAAGGCATCCTGGACCCACTGCCCATCTTTATCTTCCTTGTTCCTCCTTCTTCCATAGGTATAAAACTGTTCAGATGAGAGGTAAATGATTAGTTATGGTCCTCGTGGTGCAGAGCTCATCAAGCTAGCATCCACTATCCTCCATTGCTAGGCCATACCCCATTACTCCTTATGGTGAATGTATTTTGAAATGAATATAAAATTTGAGATTATAATAATCCTTGAATACAATAAAAAAATATTGGCATAAGAACAAATGCTTCTTCTTTTTGTGTTTCTTTCTTGTAAAAAAATACATTGAAAACAAAGCTTCAAGATAAAGCAAATGGACAACTATATGCATAACATGTATGCTAAATCATCATGCCAGCAGCCTATAGAAAGGTGGAATTAACAAGAAGGTACGTGAAGCAATAGTTTGCTGCTCAAGACAGCCATTTCTATGCCTTCTTGCAAATGGAAGGTCCGCTTCCCTCCCAGTCCCCTAGCGCCAAATCAAGTAGGTTGCAGAGCGAAGGATCATGTAAATAGAACTGCTTTTCTGACACAAATGAGATGATGCAGTGACTAAAGAGTGACTTGGTGCCAAAGACCTGAAGATAGAGTCTGTGATGATGGGGGGATCCTCCAACTATGATGGATCTACATCAGGGGGACATTGTTTTTTTATTTTTTAATAAAGGAATTGTCAAAAATTTCTGTCTTTATTTTTGACACTTTTTTGGTGAATGGGTAGGGGTAAAATGTACCTCATAGTCATTTACATAGGGAGGGCCGGGATCTTGGAGCCCCCTTGATAAAGGTGGCTTCCAGATTCCAATAAGCCCCCTGCCCACAGTCCCCCACAACCACAGCCCAGGGTTGTCGGGAAGAGGCCCTTGTTCCCATCAACATGGAGACTAGGTGCTTTGGGGTGGGGGAGGGCTCTAAGGGGCATGTGGCCTGATATGGTTCAGGAGGGGGGTGGATGAGCGAGTGCCCCACTTTTCCTGACCTGCTGGGCTGCATGCTCGGATAAGGGTCAGGTATGGAATTTGGGGGGACCCCATGGGATTTTTTTTAATTTTGGTGTGGTGTTCCCCTTAAAATCCATACCAGACCTGAAGGGCCTGGTATGGATTGAGGGGGACCCCCATGCCGTTTTTTAACATTTTTGTATTGCTGTCAATGGTATTGAATTGCTGGCAATTTCAATGTAATTTTGTTCTTTATAAATGTCAGTTTCGCTGCAGAAGGTTCTATACATGGTAAAGATGCGCCACTTTACAGGCACACTGAAGGGGACCCCCGCAGGCACTATATTTAAAGGAATTTTTCATTTTTATTGTTTCACTTTAAGCATCCTTAAAATTGCTGCTCCTGTAAAAACAATCTTTTAAAAAAAAAAAATTGCATTGATACATGTCCCCCAGGGCAGTACCCGGGCCCCCCACCCTTTTAATAACTTGTATATAAGCCTTCAAAATGGGGACTTTTGATTTTTCAAATTTGGGTCCCATAGACTTCAATGGGGTTCAGGGTTCAGGTCCGAAACCTTGCAATGTTCGAGATTTCTGGCGCAGACTGAACGGGGGGGGGCAGTAATATGCTGCTAGGTGACCACTACACACATACCAAATCAAATTAGTTTAGGGCTCATTCACAACAGCAGTTGCACTTTATAATTTCAACATCCCTGCTAATTTCAACATCGCTGCTAATACAAACACTCCTGCTACTTCTAAACTTCTTAGTATAACCTCTTCATTTGACCTGAAGCAATGGGTACAAGCTTCTACTCACTCTGATGGCAACACCCTTGACCTTGTATTCTCCTACCTATGCACTCCATGCAACTTCTCAAACAATCCTTTTCCTCTCTCCGACCATCACCTTATTAGTTTCTCTCTCCCCCTGTCTTCCACCACCTTTCCCTCCAATCGTCTAACCATCACCCGTAGAAACTTTCGCAACTTCAACTCCTCTCTCCTCTATTCTGCTACTGACTACCTCTATGACAAAATCTCTCCCCTGTCCTGCCCCAACCAAGCCACGTCCATCTACAACAAATCCCTGTCCTCCACCCTGGACAAGCTCGCTCCCCTCACTACACGCAGAATCAGGCCTTGACCCCTACAACCCTGGCAAACAGATGACACTAAAATTCTCAAAAAACATAGTCGCGCTCTTGAGCGTCTGTGGCACAAGACTAAATCTCTCAAAGACTTCAACCAATACAAATCTGCCCTCCAAAAATACTATTCTTTCCTCCACACTGCCAAGCAAACCTATTTTACAACTCTTATTAACACCTTTTCATCCAGTTCCCATAAACTCTTCTCTACCTTCAACTCTCTACTTTGTCCTCCACCGCCTCCACCCACTGACTTACTCACTGCCCAGGAGATCGCTAATCACTTCAAAAACAAGATTGATACAATCCGTGATGAAATCTCCACTCTACAGGTATCTCCCCTAGCTAAGACCCCATGTCAACAGGTACAACTGACACTCCCCCTATTAAAATCTGCTACTACAGACAAAGTTGCTAAACTCCTTTCTATCGCCCACCTAACCACCTGTCCCCTGGACCCTATTCCCTCTCAAATGCTACGGTCGCCCTCTGACCCCATCCTACACTCTCTAACCCACATCTTCAATCTCTCCCTCACCTCTGGCATCTTCCCCAATGCTCTAAAACATGCACTGGTCACTCCCATACTTAAAAAGCCGTCCTTGGACCCTACCAATCTTAACAACCTACGCCCTATCTCCTTGCTCCCCTTTTCCTCTAAACTACTTGAGCACCTGGTTTACAACCAACTGAGTGACCACCTCATTAAAAACAACCTTCTTGATCCCCTTCAATCTGGATTTCGCCCTCAACACTCCACAGAAACTGCTCTTTTAAAACTCACAAATGACCTACTATCTGCAAAAACCAACGGACACTATTCTGTACTCCTACTTCTGGATCTTTCAGCTGCCTTTGGCACGGTTGACTACCCCCTCCTCCTCAAAAAACTTTACTCCCTCGGTCTCCGTGACTGTGCACTTCAGTGGCTCTCATCCTACCTATCCCAACGCACATTCAGTGTCACAATTCTACTTCCTCCACTCCTCTTCTCTTCTCTGTTAGGGTCCCCCAATGTTCTGTTCTTGGACCTCTTTTATTTTCAATCTACACCTCTTCCCTGGGTCAGCTGATAGCCTCTCATGGCTTTCAATATCATTTTTATGCTGACGACACACAAATCTCTCCACCCCTCAACTCACTCCATCAGTCTCCTCACGCATCACTAACTTACTAACTGACATATCTGTATGGATGTCACACCACATCCTCAAACTCAACTTGTCCAAAACCGAGCTTATAATATTTCCTCCCCCACGTGCCTCTTCCCCTGACTTCTCTGTCAAGAGCAATGACAAAACCATCCACCCGTCCCCACATGTCAGGGTGCTAGGTGTTATCCTTGGCTCTGAACTCTCCTTTCGGCCCCACATCCTATCACTTTCCAAATCTTGCCGCCTCAACCTCCGCAACATCTCTAAACTACGTCCCTTTCTAACCAATGAAACCACAAAGCTCCTGATTCACTCCCTGGTTATCTCTCGCCTCGACTACTGCAACTCCCTCCTCATTGGCTTACCTTTAAATAGACTATCCCCCCTTCAGTCCATCATGAATGCTGCTGCCAGACTCATCCACCTTACAAACCGCTCAGTGTCTGCTACCCCTCTCTGCCAATCCCTCAACTGGCTACCACTCAGCCAACTAATTAAATTCAAAATACTAACAATAAGTTACAAAGCCATCCACAACTCTGCCCCCAGCTACATCACTAGCCTAGTCTCAAACCCTAACCTAATCACCACCTCCGTTCCTCCCAAGACCTTCTGCTCTCTAGCTCCCTCATCACCTCCTCCCACATCCGCCTCCAGGACTTCTCCCGAGCCTCGCCCATCCTCTGGAATTCGCTACCCCAATCTGTCAGACTGTCTCCAAATTTATCCACCTTTAGGCGATCCCTGAAAACTTTCCTCTTCAGAGAAGCCTATCCCGCCTCCATCTAACAACTGCACTATTTTCTCCATGAGCTCATCCCCCACAGCTATTACCCTTTTGTATAACTTGACCCTCCCTCCTAGATTGTAAGCTCTAATGAGCAGGGCCCTCTGATTCCTCCTGTATTGAATTGTATTGTACTTGTATTGTCTGCCCTAATGTTGTAAAGCGCTGCGTAAACTGTCGGCACTATATAAATCCTGTATAATAATAATAATAATAATAATAATAAATAATAATAATAATGCATACGCAATGGTGTGTGTTGTAATATTGCATCTCTGTGTTTAAGTTTTTATTCTTATTTTTTATCAGGGGTGCGTTCACACAATTCTGCATGCTAAAACCCATGCACACTGGTGTGTATTGTCTAGGGGTGGTGTGATGTACTATTACAACACATGGCTCAGTTTACCTTTTTTTAAGAGTGACACTTCACAATGATACTTCAATCAACTATATGCACTACAGATGGTTTGGTGGCATGCAGGGAGGTGCATTGTGCTGAGTATAAATGAAGACATGCTGCATTTTATGCATTGCACCACGACACAAAGCACCTCAGCACAGCATTATAGTGTGAAACGGACATATAGAAAGAAACTGCAGATTAATGCAGCTCAACGTGTAGGGGGCTTTTTATAATACAAATATTAATACCTATATTATGAGGTCATTTATGTGTTTTTGTTTGTAATTCACATACTGTATGTGGGAAAAATAACCTATGACCCTTTATATCAGGATCATAACTTTCTTCCCATGGGTGCATCCATGAAAAACCTACCTCGCCCTTCTCTCCAGCCTTTTCTCTGCACATCCCGGTGATATTTTACTGCTACTTGTCACAGCTTATCACCATGATAATTCAGCCACTTAAACAGGCTGTTACCTTTTCCCCAACAGTGATAAAAAATCCTGGTCATATGCAGAGAAAAGACAAAAAAACTGATATCACAATGATAAGGCTCTTTTGTGCCTTTCACCGTTTATTAAGCATATACTGTATATAGCTATTATTTTCTCTATATTTATCCCTGAGAATGTACAGTGAAGAAAAGGGACAAGATATTCATTTCCTAACTGACCTATAAATGTTTAATAAAGAGAAGCTTTTTTGACCATTTTTCTATTATGGATTACAGGAGTGAACTTTCTTGTGCTCTCCTCTCCAGGCTCTGGAAGAATCCCAACCATATTGTCTGGATCCACCTAGAGGCTTGATCGGCAGCTGTCTCAGCCTTGTAGCGTGCTGCTGAGAGCCAGACACTTCCAGCCCGTCGGTCTAGTGAGTGCTGGAGGAGTAGATCAAAGAGCAGTGACTGACAGTCACTGATCTTTGCTCAGAACTGACCAAGAACTGAATGATCAGCAGCTCAGTTCTCAGGCTTAGAACCGGTAGGGGACAGCTGCATCACCACACTGTTGCTGCAGCATGGAGGTGACTATGTATGTTTGTTTTTTTAACAACCCCAAACTTCTCCTTTAGGCTCCATGCACCATACTAGCAACAAAAAAAGTCAGCGTTTTAGCTTTAAAAAAGTGGCATAAAAGACGCAAATTGAGAGCATATTGTACAAAGTTTAGGCGAGTTCCATGATTAGCTATGAGAGGCAGCCCCATTGAAAGCAATGGGGGGCTGTCAGTTCCCTAGCTCAGGGGTATCCAAGCTTTCTAGACAAAGTGTCAGTTTACTGTCCTATAGGCTTTAGGGTGGCCGGATGGTGGCCAGTGGAAGTAGAAAATGCCGCGGCATCAGTGCCCCATCATTGGTTTTAATGGAAGGAATAGTGCCCCATTGTTGATATCAATGAGAAGAATAGTGCCTCATTGATGGTGTCAGTAGGTGGAACAGTGCTCCATCGTTGGTGTCAGTTGGTAAAATAGTGTCCCAGTTTTGGCCAGAAAAAAGGCACGCAGAAGGCCACATCCGGCCCACAGTTCGAAATTTGGAGACCACTGCTCTAGCTAATCCCAGCCATTGGTATATAATCAGTCATGCAGCTATTACATACGAGTGATCGACCCTGGACGTGAGCAGCCTGCATCCAGGGCCCATCACTCGCATGTGATCGTTGCAACGATCGTAGGAACTGATAGCCTCCCATTGCTTTCAGTCATGGCTAATCAGAAGCAGGATGCATTTGCAGGTGTGAATGCACCCTTAACAATGAAAAGCCGGTGATAAATGGTGATAAATGGTGATAAGACTTTTCACCACTTATAACAATGATAAGTTCCTAGTGGGGTGTTTATTAAACAGTGGTAAGTTAGGTAGAAACTGAAAAACAGGAGGAATATCTTGTTCCTTCTCTTGAAGGAAGATGCAGACCTGCATTCTCACTGGTGTTGGAGTGTTGCGGCCAGCCATGCTCTTGGATGGACCCATTTTGGGCTGTAGTTTAGCTCTCTTAGCTTCCCTCTATATACCTACATTTACAGTTGTTTCTTTTGGTACCCTTTCACCATGGGATCGCATCACCACAATACCTTATTCTTTTTTACCTTCATCTGTAGGCTTGCAGCCTCTAACCTCTCTATGAGTTTGTGTATTTAATCCCCTGATGAAGAGTGATACTTGAAATGTGTCTCCACATGAAAACTGTAATGCCCCGTACACACGATCGGACATTGATCGGACATTCCGACAACAAAATCTATGTTTTTTTTCCGACGGATGTTGGCTCAAACTTGTTTTGCATACACACGGTCACACAAAGTTGTCGGAAAATCCGATCGTCCTGAACGTGGGGACGTAAAACACGTACGTCAGGACTATAAATGGGGCAGTAGCCGATAGCTTTCGTCTCTTAATTTATTCTGAGCATGCGTGACGCTTTGTGTGTCAGATTTGTGTACACACGATCGGAATTTTCGACAACTGATTTTGTTGTCGGAAAATTTTATAGCAAGCTCTCAAATTTTGTGTGTCGGAAATTCCTATGGAAAATGTGTGATGGAGCCTACACACGGTCGGAATTTCCGACAACAAGGTCCTATCACACATTTTCCATCGGAAAATCCTATCGTGTGTACAGGGCATTACACTTAAACATATAAGAGTTATCTATGTGGTTTTGCTCTCCTATGGTCTAAGAGCTGAAGTAGATTGTACAATCAGATTGTATGGTGTATGGGACTCTAATGCCCTGTACACACAATAGGATTTTCCGATGGAAAATGTGTGATAGGACCATGTTGTCGGAAATTCAGACTGTGTGTGGGCTCCATCACATATTTTCCATAGGAATTTCCGACACACCAAGTTTGAGAGCAGGCTATATCAAGGACAGTAGACACGCCATCAACCTATTAAGGGATTGTGGATATAAAAGTGGATATTGGCTTGCTACGGCGGATGTCACGTCACTGTACACGGCGATCCCCCATACTTGGGGTATATCTTCAGTCAAGTATTATCTGTACAAGGACGTGACACTGCCAAGAAAACAAAAGAAATTTATTATGGACCTTTTGGAGTATACCACAACCTTTTTTACAGAAAAAGGGAGTAGCCATGGGGGCAAAATTTGCCCCCAGTTTGGCCAACTTATTTATGGGCAAATGGGAGGAGGACGTCATCTATGCCCAACGTAGACCAGAATTGGTCTTATGGGCAAGATACATCGATGACGTCCTCCTCCTTTGGAATGGTACCCAGGACTCCCTGCATCAGTTTATGGAAGGTTTAAATGTAAACGATAGAGGGATTCATTTCAATTATGAATCCAGTCAGAGTTCGATTAATTTTTTAGACCTTGTAATAAAGGGGGAAGGAGATGTGATAACGACTTCCACATATTTTAAATCCACAGATCGTAATGCATTTATATCGCGAGATAGTTGTCATCATAAAGCGTGGCTTGATTCAGTCCCGAAAAGCCAGTATGTAAGAATTAGACGTAATTGTTCTTCTATTAATGATTTTAGGATCCAATCCCAAGTCCTTACGGAGCGATTCCTGGAAAAGGGCTACGATGCATCTTTTCTAAGGGAGCGAGTAGAGGAGGTTGAGAGACTGGATAGGGAATCTCTATTAACAGATCGTACAGAGATAGGGAATACCACAAAGAAGGATTTCACCTGTCCTTTTGTAACCAGTTTCTCTCATCAACACTTTGTAATAAGGAAACTGATACACAAATATTGGCATATAGTCAAAAATGATAATGTACTGGGCCCACTCCTCCCAGAGAGACCCCAGGTGGTCTTCAAAGGATTACCGTCTATTAGAGCAGCAATAGCCCCTAGTGTATGTGATCCTCCAATAAGGAAACCAATGTTTTTCCAGAATTTAGTGGGGTATTATAGATGTAGGAAATGTGCGGTTTGTACGGTCAATACCATCAAGGACCGGAAGGTAACACAGTTCCATGCGACTAGTACCTCACAAACCTTTACAATAAAATCATTCATTACGTGTTCCACTACCCATGTAGTATATCTTTTAACCTGTCCATGTGGGTTTCAGTATGTGGGACGCACTGTTCGCCCTCTTCAGGTCAGGTTAAATGAACACATCAGCAACATCAGGAGAGGATTTATAGGACACCCAGTGTCTAAACATTATCTGAATGTACATGATAAGGATCCAAGAGGGACACAGTTTATTGGTATTGATAGGTTGAGTATTCCATGGAGAGGGGGACCTAAGAGAAGAGCTATATCCAAGCTTGAAATGGGGTGGATATTTAAGATGGGGTGTCTTAAACCAAGAGGGCTCAATGTAGATATTGAGATCAACGCATTTATAGATAACGCATAATAGAACGGGCGATTTGGTATTAGATTGAGCTATAGTAGCCACCCCTAGTGGTTGATTAAAAAGACCCTTTTCCCCTCCCCCCCCCCCTTTTCCTTAGTTTTTTGGTAGGAAAGGTCCAGAGACATTGGAATTATTTCACTTTTATACTCTCAGGATTTACGGCTTATTTCTTTGTTTTTTCTAATTTTTGACATTGTAAGGGGATGAGCTGAGTCTGGTTCTAGCTATTGGTACATATAATAATCTGGCCTTGTACTATTTTTGTGTTGTTTAAAGACAAGACTTAACTTCCAATTATCTGTATTTTTTGCTCATACATAGTCCAAATCAATTGATTCGTGCTCCTTTACAATATTGGTTGAACACTGTCCCCTTCTAGACACATATGACCTCTTAACAGAAAGAAAAATCTAAAAATTTTTAAGAGTGATTAAGATACTTTGTGGTTAGAGGCCATGTATATTATATAATTCATACACTTTGGAGTTTTTTAATTTTTTTTAATTTTTAACTTTTAATTTAATATTAAGGTCTTTCAAGGAATATTTTCTGGTTATATAGAACTGGAAGTTCTGTATTTAACATGGATGCATAACTCCAGAAGTCATTTAAGGGACACATTCGATTCCTTCCGGTTTCTATTTAGCCTTTATATGAACGTTTTTTACCACCAGCCAGATCGAGGCTTGGCTCGTCCTTGCGCATGCCTACAAGTGTGTTTGGCGTCCGCCGTAATGAGGCTTGGTTAATGCTTCCTTGTTTACTATACATGTGTGTTCCGCCCTGTGGGCGGTCTTTATTGACGGCTCCGACAAATCTCCACACATGTCGAATGACATGGCCGAATGACGGACATGGGTGGAGATGTGGGCGTGTTTATAATTTTGTGTTCTGATATATAAAGTGATGGTTCATTGCGTCGCCCGTGCCCCCGTAGACGTCACGTATGACGAAACATGTAGGGCGTGGCCTCGCAGTGCTAGCCATCACGTGTTCGAATTATTTGTTTGCACGGGCATTCTGCCTTTGAATATGCCGGCTTTTTTAATGAATTTTTATACTTGAGTTTTATATGATCTCTTGTGGTATGTTTTAACCAATAAATAGCTTAAAAACGATATCACACTATTAGAGTATTTTCTCCGTTTTGCCTCCCTCTCCTGTTTATGGACTTCTGGCATCCCTGAGTCCCCCCTCTGAGGTTCGAATAATTGGATCATCCCGGCCATACGGAAGTCGGCGGCATACGCTGCCAGGACCAGGAGAGTAACAACCTGTCCCTGCAGAGGGTGAAATCTGCAAGCTCACAAGACCTTGCCACAGGGGAGGTCCAACACCTGGGGTAAGCGTACATCTACTACTTCTCTTGTCGTTGTTACTGTATACCTGAACAGAAGTATTTTGGCTTATTAACCCTTGGCGTGTGAGGATGAAACATATGGAGCGGACTTTTTCAGCTTGAATTTATCGGATTCACATTATTATAGACTGTTAACAGACGGCTTCTGCCTATGACTAATGATTGTATACTTATTGTTATCACATGTATGGTGCTTTCTTAGCACTTTATTTTGTTTTCATTTTTTGCTAATATTTTGGGATAAGATATTTATGCACTCACTGTTATCATATGTATGGTGCGTTCTTAGCACTTTTTTTTGTTTTGCTAGCGCAATTAAGTTTATTTTTTATAAAATTTTCCAACAACAAAATCCGATCGGTTAAATTCCGATCGTGTGTTGACAAATCCAACAGACAAAGTGCCACGCATGCTCAGAATAAATTAAGAGACGAAAGCTATTGGCTACTGCCCCGTTTATAGTCCTGACGTACGTGTTTTACGTCCCCACGTTCAGGACGATCGGATTTTCCGACAACTTTGTGTGACCGTGTGTATGCAAAACAAGTTTGAGCCAACATCCATCGGAAAAAATCCATGGATTTTGTTGTCGGAATGTCCGATCAATGTCCGACCGTGTGTACAGGGCATTAATGTTATACTGAACTCCTCCTACTGTAGTGCACTTCAAAGCACATACAGTACGTTGTCCTGCTGCGAACCCCTATTTGGGTGTCAAAAAGTGGGACCCACATCAGCATCACCTTCTTGGGCATCTTCAGCTGGCTGTCTCTTCAGGGTACAGGAAGTCAGTTTTGATGAGACACCGGACCCACCCTCCAGATGACGCTTTGGACCACTCCCTGGCTGCTCTGTGTGCCGATCCTGCATTCTCCTGGGAGGTGTAATGTCAGTATTCCAGGGGGCTGCAGGACCATGTACACATCACCCAGGCCTAGGTAGGGTTACACATTTTTTTTAAAAATAAGAAAACAATTCTCCCATAATTCAGCTTCTTGTAGGAGTGTTAAATCAGAACTGACTTCATTTTGGGTGTTTAGTTCTGCTTTAAGTTTTAGGAACACAGCGGTTATTCTAAAACTGTGTAAAAAATGAAGCATATTATTTTTCTGTGCAAAAAAAAAATACTGCTACTCATAAGATTTATTACTACTTCTGCTCACTGTTGTTGCATAGGGCTTTCTCTAATAAAAACAAAACAAAAATAAAATAAGGGGCTTTCTATGTGTTTTTATTTTTAATTCACATATGTAGATTCAGCCTTTTTTCGTTGCATTGCGGTGATATTTCACTGTGGTCATTCACAGCATATCAGTGACATTTTTCTCCAGCAGTGGTGAAATCTGGCATAACTGTAACGCTTACATGTCACGCAACTTGCAACTCTTCATTTTCTCCTCATTTGATCATCAGGGGGCCTACATTATCACCTATTGGACTGTTTTTGGGTGTGCAAAAGAATCAAGAAAAATAGACAATACATTCAGTTTGAGAGTGATGATCTTTTTGCAGCTTGCAACTGCTGTACCCCATTCAGTTAGTTTTAGATGGCTTTCACATTGACTCTTCCATCATACATCTTTCAACAGACAGATAAAAACAGACAACAATGTTTCCCTATATGCAAACCAATGTCATTCCAATGTCATTCAAACCAATGGGCATTCCTCAACATCTGTTTACCTCATTTAAGAGCTCCTTTACATTTGTGAGTTGTTTCAAGTGTTAAGACAAATTGCATTAGGGCAGCCCATTGAAACCAATAGGCTTCTGACACACAAAAATATCCTGAATATCGGACATATCACAAAATTGTTGCTGCAAAGCACTATGGTGTGTTGCTATGCATTGCAATGCCTGTACAGTTTGAAGACATGTAGACATGATTTGGGAACTCCGTGTCATCTTACTCTGTTTTTCTTTTTACTTTTATCGATTAACTATGTGATAATGTAATTATTGTTAAAGGAAATATCGATAGTTAGGGTTTGACAAGTGTGTTCTATACAGTTGCAATAAAAAGTATGTGAACCCTTTTGGAATGATATGGATTTCTGCACATATTGGTCATAAAATCTGATCTGATCTTCATCTAAGTCCCAACAATAGACAATCACAGTCTGCTTAAACTAATAACACACAAAGAATTAAATGTTACCATGTTTTTATTGAACACGCCATGTAAACATTCACAGTGCAGGTGGAAAAAGTGTGTGAACCCCTAGACTAATGAGATCTCCAAGAGCTAATTGGAGTGAGGTGTCAGCCAACTGGAGTCCAATCAATGAGATGAGATTGGAAATGTTGGTTACAGCTGCCCTGCCCTATAAAAAACACACACCAGTTCTGGGTTTTCTTTTCACAAGAAGCATTGCCTGATGTGAATGATGCCTCGCACAAAAGAGCTCTCAGAAGACCTACGATTAAAAATTGTTGACTTGCATAAAGCTGGAAAGGGTTATAAAAGTGTCTCCAAAAGCCTTGTTGTTCATCAGTCCACGGTAAGACAAATTGTCTATTAATGGAGAAAGTTCAGCACTGCTGCTACTCTCCCTAGGAGTGGGCGTCCTGTAAAGATGACTGCAAGAGCACAGCGCAGATTGCTCAATGAGGTGAAGAAGAATCCTAGAGTGTCAGCTAAAGACTTTCAAAAGTCTCTGGCATATGCTAACATCCCTGTTAGCGAATCTACAATACGTAAAACACTAAACAAGAATGGATTTCATGGAAGGATACCACAGAGGAAGCCACTGCTGTCCAAAAAAAGCATTGCTGCACGTTTACAGTTTGCACAAGAGCACCTGGATGTTCCACAGCAGTACTGGCAAAATATTCTGTGGACAGATGAAACCAAAGTTGAGTTGTTTGGAAGAAACACACAACATTATGTGTGGAGAAAAAGAGGCACAGCACACCAACATCAAAACCTCATCCCAACTGTGAAGTATGGTGGTGGGGGCATCATGGTTTGGGGCTGCTTTGCTGCATCAGGGCCTGGATGGATTGCTATCATCAAAGGAAAAATGAATTCCCAAGTTTATCAAGACACTTTGCAGGAGAACTTAAGCCCATCTGTCCACCAGCTGAAGGTCAACAGAAGATGGGTGTTGCAACAGGACAACGACCCAAAGCATAGAAGTAAATCAACAACAGAATGGCTTAAACAGAAGAAAATATGCCTTCTGGAGTGGCCCAGTCAGAGTCCTGACCTCAACCCGATTGAGATGCTGTGGCATGACCTCAAGAAAGCATGTCACACCCGACATTTCAAAAATTTTGCTGAACCCGAAACAGTTCTGTAAAGAGGAATGGTCAAGAATTACTCCTGACCATTGTGCATGTCTGATCTGCAACTACAGGAAACGTTTGGTTGAAGTTATTGCTGCCAAAGGAGGTCCAACCAGTTATTAAATCCAAGGGTTCACATGCTTTTTCCACCTGCACTGTGAATGTTTACATGGTGTGTTCAATAAAAACATGGTAACATTTAATTCTTTGTGTGTTATTAGTTTAAGCAGACTGTGATTGTCTATTGTTGTGACTTAGATGAAGATCAGATCAGATTTTATGACCAATTTGTGCAGAAATCCATATAATTCCAAAAGGGTTCACATACTTTTTATTGCAACTGTATGTTATTTTTTGGGTAAGGGTAGGAGTTGGAACTATGAATATTTCTATGTAAGAACTTTCATGTGGCTGTGCAAGGAACCATCATAGTAACCAGAGTTCATTTTTAATATTTGTATAGAAATAATTTTTTACCTATCAATATATTTTTTTTTTATTATACCATTAATAGTAACTTTTTGCCATCTGTAACTTTTTTTATTAGATCTCACCCAGTTAAAAAAAAATTACAATATGGGTATGAGAATATGTTTAACACATTTTTACTTTATTTTTATTTTTACTCTTATTTTTATTTTCAATTTCATATGTCATATTGTCATTTAGGACGTCTATGGATAAGACATATTAAAAGAATTTTTAAATCAAAAAGACTTTTTTAAACCGCTTTTTTAACAAAAAAATGTTTTCGTAATAAAATATTTCACAGATGAGGATTTCTGCCCTGAAGAGGTTACTCTGGTTAAGGCAGTAACCTTCCTTGTGCGGGTTCTGTAGTAGGTTTTATTCCACCCAAACGATCGGCATATATAGGTATATGGGACTTTGTGATAGGCCGGGGAAACAGGAAGTAGCTCTTTTTTGCTGGCCTTGGGGCACCTCGGCAAGCCACTAAAAGTTCAGTTTTTTCCGCTATATAAGCTATGGAAGTGACATTGCGTGCTGTGCCCCAATTCCAGTTGACGCCTGGGATTGGGGCACATTAGTGGGCTGCAGCAACAACCGATTTTCTTGCGGCCATCGAATTTGAGTAATTGGGCATGTTGAAAATTTTTTGAAAAACGATGGCACCATCGGATCACAAAATGCAAAAATTTCAAAAGAAAATAATTTTGAAATTCGACCATGTATGGCTAGCCTAATGCCCCATACACACGGTCGGACATTGATCGAACATTCCGACAACAAAATCCTAGGATTTTTTCCGATGGATGTTGGCTCAAACTTGTCTTGCATACACACGGTCACACAAAGTTGTCGGAAAATCCGATCATTCTGAACGCGGTGACATAAAACACGTACGTCGGGACTATAAACGGGGCAGTAGCCAATAGCTTTCATCTCTTTATTTATTCTAAGCATGCGTGGCACTCTCAAACTTTGTGTGTCGGAAAATCCGATGGAAAATGTGTGATGGAGCCTACACACAGTCGGAATTTCCGACAACAAGGTCCTATCACACATTTTCCATTGGAAAATCCGACTGTGTGTACGGGGGATAAGTGGGATTCTTTTTAATAAATACCAGTTTTAAAGGATAATGCACTATTGGTTCTCCTTTTCATCTCTACCCCTACCTGTGAGCCACGAGCCTCTGACTGTCCAGGGTCCACAGAGACAGTGATACAGATCGATACCTTTCAGCTGAGGGCTGTACACATGCCTATTGACCTTTGAGGTCTGGTAAACCGCCATTTCTTTTTTGAGCACGATGGGGATGCATGCAGCACTTTGAAGGTTTTGGATTAGCATTCTTTCAGCTCATTCCACTATTTGGGACTGTTTGATTAAACAAACTGCAATAGAGTTCTTTTTGGGACTTTTTTTCTGTTTCGGACATGTATTATTTTTATTTTATTTTGAATGTATATTCACTTGTGTTATTATACATGTCACTTTAGGTTACTTAAAGCGGAGTTCCACCCAAAAATGGAACTTCCGCTTTAAGTGAAGATGACCTCCTGACATGCCACATTTGGCATTTCATTTTTTTTTGGGGGGGGGGAGCGAATACCCTTTTTTTTAGAGGCATCCAGCTCCCACTTCCTCCCAGGGCTCCGCGGTGCCGGAAGGAAGTTCACCTCTCCCCTCTCCCTCCATGTAATCTTCTGGGACACGTCACAGGTCCCAGAAGATTGCCCGGCCAATCACAACACGCACCGCGGCTCGCACATGCGCAGTGCGTGCCCGGCTGTGAAGAATGCCGGCGCCACGGAGAGGAGGGGGAGAGGAACAGGGCTTCGTTCGCCCGCATCGCTGGACCGTGGAACAGGTGAGTGTCTGATTATTAAAAGTCAGCAGGTACACTTTTTGTAGCTGCTGACTTTTATATGGGTGGAACTTATAAAGTTTAGGTTTGCTCACATTGTATCAACTTGTTGATGTTGTGTTTCTTCACGTTGAAAGGTATTAGCGAATAGCTGTGCACGTTTTTTAAAGAGCACTAGTATTTGTGTTTGTAAGCTTTGGCTTAGCTCATTCCGTTTTTTTTAGAGACAGGGCACTTTATTTCATTTCACATAATGCCTGTACGATGACTTAGTGCATTGGGCGCTATTCAAAATGAGTGGCACCACAATGCGTCAGTGCATGTAAAGTGTGTTGCTGCATGTTGCGGTAACACATGAATGGCTGCAGCGCATAGATTAATATCAGCACCAACAGACACGGATGTTATGCTCAGTTCTCACTTTTCCTTTGTGAATAGGGCCTAAGGATAGGTTCACATTAGTGCATTTTTTAGTGCATTTGGTGAAGCACAGCAATGCACTACATCCCATTTACATTATTTCCTAGGGGTCCCGTTCACTGGATGTGCGGTTTCCTGCAGTGCATTTCTGGAACAGGTGCAGGCCCCTTTTAACGCAGAGGACAGTGCATTTTTGGGTCAATAGAAGTGCATCAAAAAAGCATGAAAAATGCATGTACATCTGTTTTTAGAACATATTTCATAGTGTTTAGTGTTTAACAACCAGTTTCTTCCTCCTACAAAAAACGAAAAAAACGCATGAAAAGGCATAAAAATGCAGGAAAATGCACTGCAAAAAGACACCAAAATGCATGAAAACTAGGGTGTGAAACTAGCCTAAAACCTAGCCACCTTACTCCCCAGCTGACCACAGCACTGAAGCTCAGCTCCTGCCTGAGCCAGTATCTTCCAGGAATATAGCAGAAAAGAGCTCTGATAAAATAAATAACCAACAAACCTCTTCCTTGCATAGTATTACCGTACTTTTATTGGACACAACACAAAATATTACTCACATGTGAATGGGAAAGTATAAGCATTAAAAAATGTAGTGTCATCAAGGTGTTCCCATCAGAGATGTGCTCCTTCAGTGGTAACCCTAGGCATCTGCACTGATAACACTTGTGCTCTCCTACTTCCCAACGCGTTTCAATGGTATGACCATCTTCTTCACATCACTGCCCTAATGAGGGTGGATTTTTAGGAGTTTATGAGTACCACGTAACTAATAGAAAATAGAGATTATGAAGAGGGTTGATACCCTGAAAGGAGTGTAAAGCTCTAATCTTATACATAGAATTCACACAGTTCACAGAGGTTGATTAACAATGATGAGGGAAAAAAGCCCAAAGCAACTAACTGAAATTTTTTCCAAAAAATGAAAATGTGTGTAAAGTTAAACCTTTTTTTTGGTTTCAGATAAAGACAATAGTAAATTATTAAAGCACGGTATATTTAAAGACATTTTGTATTCGTTTTCAATGGGTTAAAGGAGGGTTAATTTGGTATTGAACCCAAAAGTAAACATTTATTATACAGAAGCTTATCAATTCTTATGCCATGTACACACGACCAGACTTTCCGCCAGAAAAGGTCAGACGGAATCATTCCATCGGACATTCCGATCGTGTGTGGGCTTCATCGGACTTCCTCTTTCGAAAATTCTGACGGACTTAGAAATAGAACATGTTTTAAATCTTTCCGACGGAATCGATTCCTATCGGGAAAACCGTTCGTCTGTATGCTATGCCGACGGACTAAAAACGACGCAAGGGCAGCTAATGGCTACTGGCTATTGAACTTCCTTTTTCTAGTCCTGTCCTACGTCATCGCGTTATAAACGATCAGACTTTGGTGTGATCGTGTGTAGGCAAGTCCGTTTCAGTGGAACTCCGTCAAAAAAACCATCAGAGTTCATTCCGACGGAAAAAATGGTCGTGTGTACGCGGCATCAATGCTGTGGCTAGATTTGTTAACTTTGTTTTCATCTGTTCATCTTACCTGTAAGTCTGTTGTTTTTTAAAAGCTCTGCAAATGTATTAATTACAGGGATGAGACAAACCATTTACCACTGACAGCTTTTATGTATTCATGTAAAACCTTTATCTTAAAAGGAAAAGAAAAAAAAAAAGTTTGTTGTAACTGCTTATAAAGTATTAGCTGAGGTTTGGCTTTCAATTTGCTAATGTATCTAAATCTGCTACTGCATCTACCACTCCCCTCCCCCAGACTGGCAATGCTGCTGTCCAAAGGTGCCCCTGTACTCCTTCATCCAGAGTGGAGGCACTCGAATAAAGGAGGTGGGTTATTGACCACATCACCAGGTGAAAACAGAGGGAAAGAAGCCTAAAAAAAAAAGAAAATGAAAACACCTGTCAGTACTATTCTTTTGCCACCTGTGTCTCATTAGGGAGATTTCTCTTCATTTCTTGTCCTGCAGGGTCAACAGTAAATGAGAGGATATCTTTCCAATGTGGGGAACCTTTGCCCTTAGACAGTTGTCAAGGGAACAGGTACTCCCATTAAAAGTTTTCCCCTCTATTCTTGTTCTGGTGGCTACTGAAAATGTTGGATTTATCCTGACTTTCATTCTCAGTGACGTTGGTGATCAGAGTATTAGAGAGTATATATCTCCCTGAAAGAGGCACAGAAGGCAATAAAAACATGACATTGGTTAGAATCCCTCAATGCTCTATCCAAAGCTAAAATAAATGTTTTACCTTTAGTTGTACCAACCACCTAACATACATATGGAGCAGCAAAGCAGCCTCCCCGCCTTGGATCACATACCTAGTACATGATCCGCATGCCTAAGTAGGGGACGTGCTCCCGCCAGCCCGGCTGTGTTGCAGTTCATCATAGCACAAGCCAAGCAGCGGGTCTCAAATCTCTGCCAATAATTGGCCACCGACACTCATCGATGGGCTCAGCGATTCATGGAACAGAGCTCTGTGATTGTAAGCAATACACAGCTCTGTTTACTGACAGGGGATCTTGCTGTATTTTTCCCCTGCTAAGCAGGGGAAAAAACATCAACAACAAGGTCCTTAGTAAAAGCAGCACAAATCACACCCATTACACATAGTTAGGCACACATTTAACCCTTTGATCGCCCTAGATGTGAGCCCCTTCCTGCCCAGTGTTATTAGTACAGTGACAGTGCATATTATTAGCACTGACCACTGTATTAATGTCACTGGTGATCAGTGGCAGTTAGTCCCCCCCAGTGTCAGATTGCCTGGCGCAGGATTGCAGTTTCTTGGCTGATCCCCGCTATTAGTAGTATAAAATAAATAAATAAAGATTCTAATATATATCCCATAGTTTGTAGACGCTGTAACTGTCAGGCAAACCAATCAATATACACTTATTTTTATTTATTTTATAACATGTAGCAGAATACATTTTAAACAAAATTTATGAAGAAATTAGATTTTTTTATTTTATCGGGTATATTTTGTTGCAGAAAGTTAAAAATATTGGGGTTTTTGTTTTTTAAATATCATTCTTTTTTAAATATATATTGCAAAAAAAAAAAACCCCAGTGGTGATCAAATACATATAAAAAAAACCTGGGGTGGGGTCGAACACATGACGTCTTTACACACGATGGTGGGAATCTGGCAGTGCTTATAGTTTGTTATATGCCTGTGATTGTCTTCTTATTGTAAGTACATTACCTTAATAAAAATCCCTTATTTTAAAAATACTGCATTATAGTTGTCCCTTCTTGCTTTAAAACATTCTGTGCTGAGTACAGTTATACAGGATCATACCTAGATGGAGTGGTGTGTCTGAGCATTTGGTGCTGTGGGATAGTAAGGCGCCGTATGATCTCTAAGTGGGATCAGTTAGGGAGATTTACTAAAACGGGGAAGTGCAAAATCTGGTGCAGTTGTGCATGGTAGCCAATCAGCTTCTAACTTCAGCTTGTTCAGTTAAGCTTTGACAATAAAACCTGGAAGCTGGTTTCTATGCAACGTTTCACTAGGTTTTGCACTCTCCAGTTTTAGTAAATCAACCCCAGTGTCTCTGGAAAAGAGTTTACCTTACACGTGGGTGGTGCGATTCCTTGGCACCCTTTATTCTTGCTGCACTGAATGCTCTTCGTCTCACACTTTGAAGTATATCTTCTTACTCTTTGGGATCTTTTTGGACTGTTCACCAGAATATTTATCCATCTGTATGGACATTATACACACATATACACACACTTACCTTTTTGCTTTATTCACTTTTATAATCTTTGTCAATAAATAACACACTTTTTTTGTAAATGCTTGTTTATTCAAATTTAAAATGTCCATTTGTATATCTGTCCATCTGTACGGATATAAACACTATAGGTTTATTTTTATTTTAGGTCGAGGGTGAATTATTGTATTATAATACATATGCTTTAGGGCTTGAGTGTGTTTTGACACTTCTAAAATAAAAACTTAACGGCACTAATGCATCTTTATTGATTTTTTTAATTCTTACTTCATGTAAATTGTATGCACTAAGCTTACACTATTGGTACCTTCTCATGGTATAGTAATAGTATATGATATAAGTTTATTGAATGCACAGTAGTACTTTTAAATTTTAAAGGGACAGCACACCCACTTTAGTTGAAATAAATAAATGTATACACCTATATATCTACCGTACATACTTGACCTCTATTTGCTTGTGCAAGATGGGACTTTTATAGAGTCCTCTTAGACACTATAGAGAGTCAGAGTCAGCCTAATGCCGTGTACACACAGGTGGACTTTTCGGCATCAAAGGTCCGATGGTCTTTCCGACGGACTTTTGACAGACTTCCAATGGACTTCCAACGGACTTTCGAACGAATGGACTTGGCTACACACGATCACACCAAAGTCCGAAGGATTCATACCTGATGACGTACGACGGGACTAGAATAAGGAAGTTGATAGCCAGTAGCCAATAGCTGCCCTAGCGTCGGTTTTAGTCCGTCGAACTAGCATACAGACGAGCGGATTTTTCGACCGGACTCGAATCCGTCGGAAAGATTTGAAACATGTTTCAAATCTAAAGTCTGTCTGATTTTCGACCAAAAAGGTCAGTCGGAAGTCCGATGAAGCCCACACACGGTTGGATTGTCCGACGGATTCGTCCGGTTGGACCAGTCTGGTCGAAAAGTCCGCCCGTGTGTACACGGCATTAGACACTCTTTAATCAGCTAATTTAGTCCTGCCTAGCCATACAAGACTTCTGGTGGACAGTCTTTAAATTTATACATGATGATATGGGCCCCTAAATCCACCCTTGATCCAAAGGCTTGCTTATTAGGTATTCTGACCTTTTCAGGCACAGACAAATATACGCAGTTTCCTGCAGGAATCTCTCTTTATGACTAGGAAGCTGATAGCAAAGTTTTGGATTCAGGCTCTGCCACCAACCTTGTATAGAGTGGATGTTAACTCAACCCTGTCATAACCATAGCTCAGTTATAAGCAAGGGGGGTGCCCCTCCAAATACTTTTACTTTCTACCCCTTATCCAAGGACAGTGCCACAGGCTAGGCCCACATCGTAGCCTTTTTTTCAATATTAATCATCCTTTTACATTACCACCTCCTATGAAGAGGAGAAGGGTGGCATAATTACACTTACATGCTATTTTCAGGAAGAGCAAATTGCAAATGACCACACAATGTACAATGTTTCTCTTTTAATATTTTTCTTGCTTTTTTATTGTTTTTTTCAGATATCAACGTCATCCCAGATATTTACATGAATCATTTCATTACATATGTACATTGTATGCTTTCATATTGTACTGTAATACAGACACTCAAATATTTACATGTTTATACCATTTACAGTCTTCCCCTTGTACACCATGTGGGTTATAACAAGTATGTTGCAATAAAGCTCATATTTGAATGAAGAAAAAACTCTCAGGGAAAGATGCTTGTGCTCCAGTATTTGAGATGCCATTTAGTGGATTCCAGATAATTTATCCAAATTATGGATAAGTGGAGGATACTGAGATGCCCCTGCTTATACATCAAGGCTGTCCCTGTGTTTTGTGACCATATCTGACTATGTTTGAATATATAATAGATATCTTACAGTGTAGCCAGGTGGAATATAATCCAGCATCGGAAGCAAATTTTTCTCACAAGTTCAGCATATACTTTTTTCAGCGATACCAAGCGCTAATTAAGAGGGACTATCTGAAACCATAAAACACATTGGATTTCCCCAACCAAGACAAAAAATAAAGTTTTATATAGACTGTACATGGCTGACATCTGGTACTTGCTTTCCTGTTTGCCTAGGTAAGTGGCATTTAGTCAGTGACGATATATGTTACTCATGATCACTTGGGTCAATGAGGATTTACTATGATGGTGGGCACTGTAACATACTCAATAGCCAGGTTTAGGCAGGCCAGAGATGATGCGATTTTCTTTTTTGAAAATTGTTTGCTTCCCCCATCAAGAGAGCTAGTGTTAATGGGGGAATGCTTCCCATGAAGCTACTGTGGTCTGCTGGCACAGGGGTGCTGGGAGCCATCCCTGCCAGGAGAACATATAAATATTGCTAGCAGCTATAACCGCTGGCAGTAATCACATTCTAAAAATCTGACATGCTGGTTGTACCCAAGTCGATCACTTTGTTCTCCTGGCAGGGACGGCTCCCCATGCCCCCGCACTGGAAGAACACAGTAGCTCCATGGGAGGCATTCCCCCATCAATACCAGCTGTGTTGATGGGGGAATCGTGTGATTTTTTTTCCCTGCAACCTGTGGTTGTGGGAATGAAAATTGTATCATCTATGGCCTAAGTGATGCAAACATTTCTGAAATTTTAGGCCCAGTATAGCAAGAGACACAAGAGTGTATCCTTTCAAAAGCTTATTTGCGGTCTTGCTATGAGTGCAATACTATCCTTTATATGCAAAATTGTTGCCTATATCTACATTTGCATGACCTTCTTTTTCTCTATTTCTTATTCTCTCTCTCCCTCAGTTCTCAAGTATAACTAATATGGTACACCCTGGTGTATAATGAATTCTTGACAAAAACTAATTTGTACAAAAAAGAAAATAGTATGCCTAGAAAAAATTAAAGCTGAACTCTAGCCTTACCTTCTGTTTAGCACAGTTGTACACTCACTTATTGGACTGAAATTTCTTACTCTGATTTTACCACACATTGGGAGTTTCACATTAGAAGCCAGCTAGCCTCATTCCCTGGCTGGATGGCATCATCTGGTCCTTTCCTCCCCATCCTTACTGCCCTTTGCCTGCCCCTTTCATTCATTGGATGTGTGTTCTTTTAATCACAAAGGGTCAGCATTACATCTGATCAATATCTAGGGTGGTCTGCATGCAAATGCCATCTGTGTAGGCAAGTCTACTCCTCCAGAATGACACGTGCCTGTGAAAGTGTTTTGATATTTGCATAACTCCTCCCAAGAGCCAGCCCACTGCTTCCATCAGGGCTGAGGGCTCTTGAGAGCAGTACTAAGACAGAGTGCTATGTACAGCCCCTCCTACCAGTCACCATCTGCCTGCATTGCGTAGAGAAGCACACAAATGCAGTGATGACATAATTTAGTCTAAAATAAGGCATGTGATCAAAGTAGAAGGGTTTTTATTTCAAAATGGCATTAGCAAGTTGATGAAAGGGAGAAGGAGGAACCAATCAAGGCAATATATAAGCAGATCATACCCCTGCTTTAAAATTAGATCACATTCCTGCTTTCTGCAGATCTTGGACACCTGGCTAACTCCATGTTATAGCCATAACTATCTTGGTACAGTTCTGGCTCTGGGACCTTCAGTAGAAATTTGTAGAAAACATGACAGAGAGCATAATGCTATCTTTTGGACGAAAGCTCACCTGATATCTTTATGGCCAGAATAATTGTGTTGAGTGAATCAACATCGTGCTTTGCAGCCTAAACTGATGTATCATTTTTGTCATTTTTAGGAAGATTGTATTTTTATGTCTAGATCTTTCATTTGAGAACTTTTCAACCAGTTTGGACCAGTCCTATTTTTACTATTGCTAAAAATACATTAAATGTCTTTGCTGTAATTTCATAGTTATTGTGTTTTATTTTAATAAAGAAAGTGTTTAAAATATACTTTAATCATTAATGTCATTTATTCATGTATGGCTCCATTGTATATTTTCCAGATTGGTCTTCTTTCTCTATCTTTAAATAGAACTTCAATAACTTACATGTATAAGAAATTAAATATCTTGTAAATTCTTTTTGCCAAAAGTATTTCCCCCAAAGTAAAACTATTTAGTTATGCATGATTTGATTATTTCTTCTTTGCACGCTCTTAACCTAATTAGAAACAAAACCATGAAACAATTTTATTGAAGCTTAATTTACTGAAGCAGAAAATGCTATTTTAATTATCCATTTTGTATATATCTGCCTGTTATGTATCACTTGATATCGGCATGTGCTAAATCATAGGACAGTGTTTTTGTTAAGGTAACAATTTACTAGCTTGTATAGTCAGATAGAAAGGTTTTGTTTCTGTGTTAAAACATAGTCATTAACTTTACATTTCAGTGACACTGACAAGAAATATAATTTATATCATATAGGCTTTATTTCCAACATAGTCATTGCTTTTAAATCTTAATGACACTGACAAGGAATATCATTGCTATCATATGGGCTTTGATTTGCATTTAATGCACTGCACCCACAATGTTTCATAGGAGTGCAGGTATTGCCAGACAAGCTTACTGGGCTGCCAAGCTAACCAAAGAGTTAAGAGTTCTCTACAGCTAAAAGGTTTTCTGCCTGAGTCACATACATGGGTATGAAAAAATTGTTTTATAGGAATGACTGCAAATGTTTCAAACAAAAATAAGAATTATATAATAGTGTTTGTCTTCTAAAATACTTAAATACTTTACAAAACCTGATCATTTAAAAACCGTATGCACACAATGAGGAGTTAATTCCACCATGTTGAAACTGCATCATATATATTCAGATGGAGTCTGCAAATGTATTTTCTGTCTGAGAAGTCAAATAAGTAATATGGTACATACATCGTTATTGTGGGTCTGAGGTTGTCTCAAAACTGACAGGCTAATCTTACTAGACATTTTTTGTACACATTGCTGTACACACTTTCTGCAAAATTATTATTATTTGCCAATCTTTTATTTGCTAAAACAGTGTACTCTTGAGATTGTGGACATATAGTTCCAACATGGGTTAAATAGACACAATTGAAATGAGCTCATTTCATTTCTAGCTGTGTCTGTGTGCTCCATATTGGCACTATATGTACACAATCTCAAGAGAATGCTATTTTAGCAAATAAGAGGTTGGCAAATCTGTGAGATAGATTAGGGACTGGCCATAAATGGATCACGTTGGCGCAGCTGGCTTGAACATGTATTGCAATATGTGCGAACTAAGTGTCAAAAATGTTTGCATTGTGAATGTACATGTATTTCTTTTTGTGCATATATATGTGCTACTGTGCATATACAATAAAACAAGTTTAACCACTTAAGGACCAGCCTCATTTTGGATTTCAGGTGTTTACATGTTTAAAACAGTTTTTTTTGCTAGAAAATTACTTAGAACCCCCAAACATTATATATGGTTTTTGTTCTAACACCCTAGAGAAGGCGGTCATTGCAATACTTTTTTTTGCACCGTATATGCGCAGCGGTCTTAAAAGCGCACTTTTTTGGGAAAAAATTCACTTTTTTGAATAAAAAAAAAAGACAACAGTAAAGGTAGCCCAATTTTTTTTTATATTGTGAAATATAATGTTACGCCAAGTAAATTGATACCCATCATGTCACGCTTGAAAATTGCGCACACTCGTGGAATGGCGTCAAACTTTTACCCTCAAAAATCTCCATAGGCGACGTTTAAAAAATTCTACAGGTTGCATATTTTGTGGTACAGAGGAGGTCTAGGGCTGGAATTATTGCTCTTGCTCTACTGGTCGCTGCGATACCTCACATGTGTGGTTTGACCACCGTTTTCATATGCGGGCGCTACTCGCATATGCGTTCGCTTCTGCACGCGAGCTCGTCGGGACGGGGGGTTTAAAAAATTTTTTTTTATTTTTATTATTTATTTTACAATATTTTATTTATATTTACACTGTTTTTTAAAAAAAATGGTGTCACTTTTATTCCTATTACAAGGAATGTAAACATCCCTTGTAATAGAAAAAAGCATGGCAGGACCTCTTAAATATGAGATCTGGGTTCAAAAAGACCTCAGATCTCATATTTACACTAAAATGCAATAAAAAAAAAAAAAAAGTCTTTTAAAAAAATGACATTTGAAAAAATGTGCCTTTAGGAGGCGTGGACGGAAGTGACGTTTTGACGTCGCTTATGCCCAGCAGTGTCATTGAGACGAGTGGGCGCCATCTTAGCCTCACTCGTCTCCAGACACACCACGGAGGAGGACGCGATCACCTCTGCCGCTACCGACGGCCCCTCTCCTGCCACCGATAAAAGTGATCTCGCAGCGAATCCGCCGCAGGGACCACTTTTATCTGAAAGCCAGCCGCCGCATGAAAATGGGGATACCGGGGTTATGGGAGCTAGCTGCTGCCATAACAACGATATCCGCCGCCAAAGTTTGGACGTACATCGTCATGCGGCAGTCGGTAAGTGGTTAAAACAAAGAATCACCAAGAGTTTGCTATATGAAAGGATTAAAAGGTGGTTACACCACTTTAGTATCTCGTGTGTTGTAAATGGAGAAGCTGTTTAGGACCTGAACACTCATATCTCCATTTCTACTGCATGGTACAGGTTAGTATTTAAAAAGGGCAGGGATGCCTGAAGTTGATATATTATTTTTTGATGAAACTATAAGTTTATGCTTATGCTAAAACCCCCTTTTATTACATCTTTCTATTTCTGTTTTTTTCGTGGTATCATTGGGAACACACATTTTTACTTGCTGGTGCTGGTCCACTCTCCTAAAATGTATATATAAAATAATATAAATATATACAGTATCTCACAAAAGTGAGTACACCCCTCACATTTTTGTAAATATTTTATTATATCTTTTCATGTGACACTGAAGAAATGACACTTTGCTACAATGTAAAGTAGTGAGTGTACAGCTTGTATAATAGTGTAAATTTGCTGTCCCCTCAAAATAATTCAACACACAGCCATTAATGTCTTAACCGCTGGCAACAATAGTGAGTACACCCCTCAGTGAAAATGTCCAAATTGGGCCCAAAGTGTCCAAATTTTGTGTGGCCACCGTTGTTTTCCAGCACTGCCTTAACCCTCTTGAGCATGGAGTTCACTAGAGCTTCACAGGTTGCCACTGGAGTCCTCTTCCACTCCTCCATGATGACATCACGGAGCTGGTGGATGTCAAAGACTTTGCACTCCTCCACCTTCTGTTTGAGGATGCCCCACAGATGCTCAATAGGGTTTAGGTCTGGAGACATGCTTGGCCAGTACATCACCTTTACCCTCAGCTTCTTTAGCAAAGCAGTGGTCGTCTTAGAGGTGTGTTTGGGGTCGTTATCATGTTGGAATACTGCCCTGCAGCCCAGTCTCTGAAGGGAGGGGATCATGCTCTGCTTCAGTATGTCACAGTACATGTTGGCATTCATGCTTCTCTCAGTGAACTGTAGCTCCCCAGTGCCAGCAGCCCTCATGCAGCCCCAGACCATGACACTTCCACCACCATGTTTGACTGTAGACAAGACACACTTGTCTTTGTACTCCTCACCTGGTTGCCGCCACACTTGCTTGACACCATCTGAACCAAATAAGTTTATCTTGGTCTCATCAGACCACAGGACATGGTTCCAGTAATCCATGTCCTTAGTCTGCTTGTCTTCAGCAAACTGTTTGCGGGCTTTCTTGTGCATCATCTTTAGAAGAGGCTTCCTTCTGTGATGACAGCTATGCAGACCAATTTGAATGTCTGCAGAAATGCTGGCAGCACTCATACGTCTATTTCCCAAAGACAACCTCTGGATTTGACGCTGAGCTTGTGCACTCAACTTCTTTGGTCAACCATGGCAAGACCTGTTCTGAGTGGAACCTGTCCTGTTAAACCACTGTATGGTCTTGGCCACTGTACTGCAGCTCAGTTTCAGGGTCTCGTTAATCTTCTTATAGCCTAGGCCATCTTTATGTAGAGCAACAATTCTTTTTTCAGATCCTCAGAGAGTTCTTTGCGATGGGGTGCCATGTTGAACTTCCAGTGACCAGTATTAGAGAGTGAGAGTGATAACACCAAATTTAACACACCTGCTCCCCATTCACAACTGAGAATTGTAACACTAACGAGGCACAAAATGGCTAACTGGGCCAAATTTGAACATTTTCACCTAGGGGTGTACTCACTTTTGTTGCCATCATTTAGATATTAATGGCTGTGTGTTGAGTTATTTTGAGGGGACAGGCAAATTTACACTGTTATACAATCTGTACACTCACTACTTTGCATTGTAGCAAGTGTAATTTCTTCAGTGTTGTCACATGAAAAGATATAATAAAATATTTACAAAAAATTAAGGGGTGTACGTACTTATATATAATCTGCGATCAATGACTACTGCTATCAAGGACTATTTTTTTGGGGTCTCTGACCTCCAAGCAGGTAATCCCTGGAAACTGAAAAAAACATCAATATAAGGTACGGCTAATCCTTTTTAGGGGTTTAGTCTTGAAGATTAACACCTAAAAAGTCTTCTAGGTGTTTCTGAACATTAAAATATATGTACATTAACATAACAGTACATGAAAAATCTATTTTGGTTGAATAGTGATGAAGTTCAGTCCTATGGTCGTTAAGGGACTGTGTTAAAGTTCTTTTGTTTGAGTCACATGGGTCTTGTTTTCCCATACAAGTCTATGGAAATACAAAACTTGCTCAAATGCAGGTCAGAAAAAGGTAAACTGTAGGTCAAATACACCTGTCAAAAAATTCTAAAGCATCTCAAATCAAATTTCAAATGTCTAATTGACACCACTGACATAAGTCATAGACTCAATCATTAAAGCTCTCAGAGTTTCTGATGAAGACATACTACAACAACTGCTAATACCTCAGCAACAAAACTTTGACAACAACTTCAAGGACATCTTCCTATATACATTCTATATAAAGTCTCCTTGACACTCCTCCTGCACTTTGCTTGCAGACTCCATCTAAATCACTGTTAGTAGATCTGACAAACTCTACTTCTCCTCCTGTGGCTAGTGGTCCCAGCACCACCTCTTCAGGTGCTGCCAACCCACCTGACTTCAGCTGCGACTTTCACTAGCCCTCCAGTCTAATTTTCTACTCCAGCACTCCAGACTGACTTTTCACCAGCTCACCTGGCTGACTCTTACCAGCCCACCTGGCTGACTCTTACCAGCCCACCTGGCTGACTCTACAGGAGATCTCCTGGGGAAGGATGAAGACTTAAGCCCACCGCTGTCTTCAGGGAGAACTGGCTACATGTGGCAATCTCCCCCCTTGTAAGTCTCCAGTAGTGCTGACCTACTCAGACTGTCCTCTCTCTGGCTCCTGGGCCTCCAAGAAGGGCTTCCTCCATGTGTTGTGGCAGGATCCTTCCAGCACCCAAGCCCCGACCCAAGGCAAGATACCCCCAAGACTAGGGGATACCCCCGAGGGCCACCGACAGCCTCCTCAACACTATATCTCCATTATCTCCATCTTCCACCTGACTGCCCCTGCTGGCATGGCTCATGCCTATTTATGAGGTAATTTCTGCACCCTGCCAGCCCACGACTGGGGATTTACTTAGGCCTCATAAATATTGCAGGCAGCTCCTCCTAACCTCCTGCACACTAGCTCTAGAACATTCTCCAATGTCCCAGAAATAGGGGGAGGCACGAGGGGAGCTGTCAGGATGAGTCATCCAGCTCTGACTCACTGAAGCCTGACCCAAATTCAATAGCTCAGGCTTAGCCCTGAGCTAACTAAATTTATCTACATTAATGGCCCGTACACACGATCCGAATATCGTACGAAAACAGTCGTCCGAGGAATGATCGTACGATATTCGGATCGTGTGTACACTACTTTCGACAGCCAATCACGACCGTTCATCCAATATTATTCGATCGGACATACACGAACATTTTCCTTGCATGATTCCAGATCGTACAATTTTCGTTTAGTCAGTATAGTTGTCATCCGAAAACACAATACATTACAACACATGACATCACTTCCGATTTTTTTGTCTGTCGTACGAGAATTTTCGTGACTTCATTTAGCTATTCAATTTCTACTTGCGACTATTAAGCGAGAATGGTCGTACGATCGGTCGTACGATATTCGGAACGTGTGTGGGAGGCATAACAAAACCATCTCTGCTTCTAGCACACACTAGACTAGAGGGTGTTACTTGTACAATAATTTGGCCTCACCTTTTCAGGTGAGCCTCACTAAAAACTTGCTAGATTGCATAAAGTGACATGTAGAGAATTAAGGGAGTACGGGAAACTGCAAAGTAAGTTCAGAGTAAAGAGTGAATTATGGAATACAGTAAAACATGATCCAATACATTGTGTGCAAGTTTATTAAAGTTAGATGTGAACTTACCCAGCAGGTAGGTGAGAAAATCTCCAAAGCAGAAGGGGTATAAAAAATGTGTTTGAGGAGACCCAACTCATTATACCAAAGATCAGTTTGAAAAATATTTGTGAAGGAAAGTGTAATGCCATTTAAATACATTTTTATATCCTTTTACTTACATATGCATATAGATGTTTTCTTAGGGTTTTCACAAATGTTCACTCAATGAGGAAATGTGGAATTATGTGGTTAGCCTAGAAAATTTTCTAAGGTGTGCTTTGATGGATACATAATGTAGCATGTATTAAAAGGTAGTTTTAACTGGAATATCTCTGAATCCATGCAGATCTCTGTATTGGGGGTGGCTCCCAATGCATTGAGCACAACCAGGACACTATTATTGGGGTCTGGTGGGGTGTTAATGTAGTTAATGTAGTGTCATTCTAATAGGTTGTAGAAAAAAACCCTCTCAAGGGTTTTGCAGTAAAGCTACGTTGTGCGTAATGAGTTAAAAAAAAAGAACTACCGTATTTATCGGCGTATAACACGCACTTTTTTCCCCTTAAAATCAGGGGAAAGTCGCAGGTGCGTGTTATACGCCGATCCCCGCCAATCCCGAGCTGTCACATTTTCAAAATCGCGGACCGCAATTTGAAAATGGCGCCGCCGGAGCCGAAGTACACAAAGCCGGTCCTCGGCTCTTTCCGGCGGCTCTCGTTTACTTTCGGCTCCACTCGTAGTCCCGAGCGGAGCTATCCGAACCTACTCGGATAGCTCCGCTCGGGACTACGAGTGGAGCCGAAAGTAAACGAGAGCCGCCGGAAAGAGCCGAGGACCGGCTCTGTGTACTTCGGCGCCAGCGGCACCATTTTCAAATCGCGGACCGCGATTTTGAAGCCCTGGAAGCAGGGACAGGGGATCCCAGGCTGCACTGGGGCAAGGCTGCACTGGGGAAGGCTGCACTGACAAGGCTGCACTGGGGAAGGCTGCACTGACAAGGCTGCACTGACAAGGCTGCACTGGGGAAGGCTGCACTGACATGGCTGCACTGGGGAAGGCTGCACTGACAAGGCTGCACTGACAAGGCTGCACTGGGGAAGGCTGCACTGACAAGGCTGCACTGACAAGGCTGCACTGGGGAAGGCTGCACTGACAAGGCTGCATTGACATGGTTGCACTGACAAGGCTGCACTGGGGAAGGCTGCACTGACATGGCTGCACTGAAAAGGCTGCAATGAAGGGCATTTAAATGTAAGTTTTTTTCCCTTCAACTTCCCTCCTAAAAGTTTTTTTTCCTTAAAATTCCCTCCTAAATTGGGGTGCGTGTTATACGCCGGTACGTGTTATACGCCGATAAATACGGTAATTACAAATCAAGAACAAATTGTCTTGACTTTAATCATTCTTTTTTGGAAGGATATACTAAAGCAGGGGTAGTGAAATAAAATTCACTGAGATTCGGTCGGTACAATTTTCAGTACATGCTATATATGAATGAGTGAGACCTAAGGGGTGATGTCCAAATGTTCTATGCTAAGTGCAAATAAAAATTAATATCCTTGTTAGGTATGATTAATAAATAAAACAGAGGAGCTGGAAATGGAAGTTTGTATTATGAATGAGGGGGGAATATTGCAATATAGCATATATATATATAAGAACATATCAACTATAAATGAGAACAAGTAACCACCTCTTTTTCCCTCATAATAATTTAAACTCTTCCTGCCAATATGTATTTTCAGTTATTGACAATGCTGATCCAGAAGCATATAGCTTGATCAATGCTCTCCTGATTTTCAGGTGTCATTTTATCTATAAATGAAGGTATTGTGTATTTTTGTGAGGCAGCGGTTTTGCTACACTTACTTGAAGATACTGCTGGTGAAGAAACACTTTGTGATGATCCAGAAGCAGCAGAAAGAATATTTCTGCAATGAGAATTCTGGAGGGAAAAGCTACTTGCACTTTAATTCTGGTCCTCATCGTTTCATTCCATAAATATTTTTTTAGTGTCTTAAGTGCACCTCTGGCATGCAAGGATGTGTTTTGTCATCCTTGTAGCATTTGGAAAAGAATAATTCTTCTTAAAATATTTGCAAATTGCAGCTTTGCTCTCAGCAGAAATTACACTGTTTCCACTCTCTTGATGTTGATCTCACCATTTTACTTAGAGGAGGAAAAGAAAAAACAATTTTTTGACCAGGTTATAGGTAAACATTATCCTGTGATGTCGGAATCAATTAAAGGTTAAAAAAACAAACAAATTTGTCAGGCAAATTTACCCTCTTACCTGTCAGAGAGGAAAGAAACTATCATCTACTGTATCCTAACAATCACCCGACTGTAGGAGGTACAAGATGGAGCCCACAAGCAAACTAAACTAGATGTTTTCTCTGCAGTGCCCCCTAGTGGAAGAAATGCATATTTATCTTGTTTGAGAACTGCATTGAGAAGTACTGTATTACTTAAACTCAGTAGAAGCTGTTGGTCGGTCGGGTCTCTGCGCCCCCAGCCCACCTCTTTTTTAAGCCTATTAGAGCCTCTGGCTGTAATCACGTGCTTCAAAAAAAAAAAACAATTGGAATCCATTTGTGCTGTGCCCTGCAGGTAGATTAGGGGGGGCCGGAAGCATTGATGGGGGGCGGCGCCCATGTGCCCTTAATGGATGGCCCGCCACTGCTTAAACTGTATTCCAGGATTTTCATGTCTCAGCTGAGAGAACTTAATTAAGTTCATTAATTAATTAATTTTCATTAATTGAAAACTTTACAAAAAGTCTCAGAAATCTTTCATTAAGGTCTTCATGTTATACTGTTTGAATACCATGTCATAGATAAGTTACTTATCCACATACATATATACATATTCCACACTTCTTTTTTACTCCAACTTTTCCAGAAAAAAATGAAAAACAGCTTTGAAAAAAACAGGAAAAAAACATTTTCCCCCCAATTTTTCCATTTTTTTTCTTTACTTGCCGCTTGATTGTTTATTTATATGTGTTAGATTGTGCAGTTGGTATACAGTTCTACATATAAATATTTTTTTAATTTTTAACAAATGCTGAAATGTAATATTAGTTTGCTTACATTGTGGGATCTATTTATAAACACAGTGCGTTTGCCTTCACCAACAGTACCATGCGATCTAGTTGCAGTGCGTTTTTAAAAGTAGTGCATGCGCTACTTTTAGTGTGATGCAGTGTGATTTCAGCCCATTCAAATGAATGGGCTAAAATCGCATTGCACTGAATCGTGCAGGAATCACACAGGAGCATGGAGTGTGATCCCTGCGTGATTCCAGTATTAATTAACACTTAAATTACAGGGATTAATTCACCTGCAAGGTATTGTAGGAAAATGGTGGTTAAAGACAAAATGGCCATCTGTATGCCTTGTTATTACACTGCCCATTCTATCTGTAGCAATACAGGGTCTCTTTATGTGATTTGAGTGAAAACAGAAAATTATGATCTGTATACTGTGTGAGATGTCTTGCTATAGGAGTAATTTCCAGACATGAACCTTGGGAAGTAGGGGATTATTGTCTATGAAGAATTCCTGATAAGATATATTACCAAAATGATAATTTAACCGCAATTATGCTACCATATTCAGGTGACATACAATTGTATTAGCAAATAAGACGTTAGATAAATATTTTAGTGCCCAATCAGGATGTAGTAGGAGAGTTTTGTATGTAGATTTTTCATGTTATTTAAATCTGTGCAAGAATGCTTTGTGCAGGCCTTACTGTATGTACACCATATTGTAATTTCGGCCTTAATAAACACATTTCTTCCTGACTTCTAGGTTTATTCTACAACAGAATGTTTGGTGAATGTCATTATCACTGCTTTATGAATTGTGATGTGTGATGTGTGATGTGTGATTGTGTTGTGTATATCAGGTACTGTGCTGAAACATTTTGTATATCATTACGTTTGTCTTCACTATCACATTTGACATGTCTGACTCTGCTTTCTAGACTTTTGTAAATCTTTTAATATAAAATTGTTCAACAGTATTGATGGCACTTCGTTAGCGTAGTATGTCTGAACTTCTTTATGTTGCATTCACTTTTTGTAATAAATAACCACTTAAGGACCAAGCCTCTTTTTGAGATTTGTTGTTTACAAGTTAAAAACACGTTTATGTGCTAGAAAATTACTTAGAACCCCCAAAAATTATGCTTTTTTTTTTTTTAACATCCTAGAAAATAAAATGACGGTCATTGCAATACTTTCTGTCACACCATATTTGCGCAGCGGTCTTACAAGCGCACTTTTTTTGGAAAAAAAATACACTTTTTTGAGTTAAAAAATAAGACAACAGTAAAGTTAGCCCAATTTTTTTTATATTGTGAAAGATAATGTTACGCCGAGTAAATTGATACCCAACATGTCATCCTTCATAATTGCGCCTGCTTATGGAATGGCGACAAACTTTTACCCTTAAAAAACTCTATAGGAAATGTTTAAAAAATTCTACAGGTTGCATGTTTTGAGTTAGGAGGTCTAGGGCTAGAATTATTGCTCTCACTCTACCGATCGTGGTGATACCACACATGTGTGGTTTGAACACCGTTTTCATATGCGGGCGCTACTCACGTATGCGTTCGCTTCTGCACGCAAGCTCGGCGGAACGGGGCATGTTTAAAACTTTTTTTTTTTCTTATTTATTTTACCTTTTATTTTTTATTTTTACACTGTTCTTAAAAAAAATGGTGTCTGTTTTATTCCTATTCAATAAATGTAAACATCCCTTGTAATAGAAAAATAGCATGACAGGACCTCTTAAATATGAGCTATGGGGTCAAAAAGACCTCAGATCTCCTATTTACACTAAAATGCAATAAAAGAAAAAATCTTGTCATTTAAAAAAAATAAAATAAATGGCCCTTTAAGAGCTACGTTTTGACGTCGCTTCCGCCCTGCAATGGTATGGAGACGGGTGGGGGCCATCTTCCCCTCACTCGTCTCCATACCCAGCCAGGGACAACATCCGATCGCCTCTGCCACTGCCAACGGCTCTGGTAAGCGGCGGAGGGCACTGGAGCGCGGCGGGAGGGGAGAAAAGTGATCTTGCAGTGAATCCACCACAGAGACCACCATTATCGGAAAGCGGACCGCCGGCCAAAGAAGAGAATACCGGGTTTATGGCAGCTGGCTGCTGCCATAACAACTATATTCCTCTTCAAAGTTAGGACGTATACTGGCGTGCAGCGGTCCGTAAGTGGTTAATATTTGCTGAGAATCTCCACCCTATGACTAAGCCTCGGTGGGTAGGACGAAATGCATCAGGGTGTGTGGTATGGTGAAGACATGCCGCTCTTCATCGTTTGTTCACCTGGGTTGGTCGGGAGTAGAGGCGATCCTTTCCTCTTTATATTTACTAGCCCACCAAACTCTGTACATTTATTGCCAATGTGACTTAAATTATATAAGCATTTATAAAAGAACCCTTTTTCTTTTGGAGATGGTGAGCACACATTTTATGCTATTATTCCAACAGCTAAAGCTAATTGTTGATGTGACTTTTACATTTTACATACATTTTTTTTTTAATTCCAGTGCACATCTACTTACGGTCAGCACCCTTGAAGATATGAGATGAAAATCAATTGCAGTTTGCACAGAAAATGAATTCTCTTAATGTGAATTACGTATATAAGCTTTAACCTGTTAAATTTATTTCAAAAGTAATTTTTAATGTTTTCAAATCTGCAGCTTTCATTAAATAAATACGTGGCAGTTCTGGAAGGAAGGTACTTGTGCAAGCACTTTCTGTTGTTGGGTTCACGTGGTCTGCTCCTATCATCCAAGTGCTCTTCTGCATTGTCATTCTGTTACACTCTACTGTCCACTATTATCTCCATCGGGAAACCTGCCATAAGAAATGCAATGCAGCCATTGTTAAAGTCCATGCATTTAAACAGTAAATGAATGTAAAGAGACTGCAGGAGATACTCAGCAGTGATTCAAGGAAGTATAAAAACAAAGTAAAAACAAGTATTTTATTTTAAAACAAAGAAATTTGCAGTTGTTTATTTTACACTATGCTTTAACCACTTAAGGACCGGGCCTATTTTTCAGACTCGGTGTTTACAAATTTAATTAGAACCCCTAACTTTATGTCACACGGTATTTGTGCAGCGGTCTTACAAGGGCACTTTTTTGGAAAAGATACACTTTTTTAAATTAAAAAAAAATACAACAATAAAGTTAGCCCAATCTTTTTTATATTGTGAAAGATAATGTTACGCCGAGTAAATTGATACCCAACATGACACGCTTCAAAATTGCGCCCACAAATGGAATGGAGACAAACTTTTACCCTTAAAAATCTCTATAGGCGACAATTTCTACAGGTTACCCGTTTTGAGTTATAGAGGATTTCCAGGGCTAGAATTATTGCTCTTGCTCTAACGATCGTTAGCGATACCTCACATGTCCCTGAAAACTCATCTCTTCAGGAAAGCCTATCACGTCTCCAACTAATCTCCTACCACTTCCACCAGCTCATTCCCCACAGTTACAACCTTTTGTACCACCTGCCCCACCCTATTAGATTGTAAGCTCTTCTGAGCAGGGCCCTTTTAATCCTATTGTATTGTATTGTATTATATTATAACTGTATTGTCTCCCTTTTATATTGTAAAGCGCTGCGTAAACTGTTGGCGCTATATAAATCCTGAATAATAATAATAATAATAATGTGTGGTTTGAACAACATTTTCATATGCGGGCATGACTTATGTATGCATTTGCTTCTGCGTGCGAGCTCGGCAGGACGGTGCGCTTTAATTTTTTTTACTTTACATTTAATATTTTGACACTGTCCTTTTTTTAAAAAAAAATTGGGTTACTTTTATTCCTATTACAAAGAATGTAAACATCCCTTGTCATAGAAAAAAAAAGCATGGCAAGACCTCTTAAATGTGAGATCTGGGGTCAAAAAGACCTCAGATCTCATATTTACACTAAAATTAAATTTAAAAAAAAATGTCATTTGCAAAATAAAAATTTCCCCTTTAAGAGCATTGGGCAGAAGTGAAGTTTGATGTTGAGCCAAGCGGGGGCCATCTTTCCCGCACTCAGCATCCAGGCAGTGAGGAGAGAGGAACCGATCGGTTCTAACGCCGGCTCCTGTAAGCTGCGGAGACGACCGAAATACACCCCATAACAAAAACTACTACCTTTAGTATTTTCTATTCTATGACTTCCATGATTTGTAAGGACAGCACCAAGTCTTCTGGGCGACATATTGCAACATCTATCTTTTTCCAATTTTCAATAATGACCTCTTTTAGAGCCTGGATGCTGGATGGAGAGTGATACTCAACTTATCTCTTCTGAATTCCCCATAGGTGTTCGATTGGGTTCAAATCAGGAGACATACTTAGCCACTGAATCACTTTCACCCTGTTCTTCTTCAGAAATGCAACAGTGGCCTTAGATGTGTGTTTTGGATCATTGTCATGTTGGAAAAGTGCACGACAACCAAGGACAGGGAGTGATGGTAGCATCTTCTCTTTCAACATAGAGCAGTACATCTGTGAATTTTTGATACCATCGATGAAATGTAGCTCCCTGACACCAGCAGCACTCATGCAGCCCCATAGAAGGACACTGCCACCACCATATTTCACTGTAGGCACCATGCATTTTTGTTTGTACTCCATACCTTTGCATCACCAGACAGTTTTGAAGCCATCAGTTCCAAAAATATTTATCTTGGTCTCATAACTCCAGAGTACAGAGCCCCAGTAGTCTTCTTCTTTTTCAGCATGGTCCCTGGAAAATTCTAGGCTGGCTTTTTTGTGCATGGGCTTTAAGAGTGTCTTCCTTCATGGACAGCGCCCATTTATGCCATTCCTCTGCAGAGTACACCGTATTGTATCATGGAAAAAAAATCACCCAAATTTGGCTTTCTACTTCTTTAGCTAACAGCAGTGAACTTGCATGGTGATTTTCTTCAACCCTTCTATAGGAGTTGTAAAGGCAGAAGGTTTTTTATCTTAATGCAGCCGCTGCAGCGCTCCCTAATACTTACCTGAGCCCCATCTCTCTCGAACAATGTCTACGAGTCTCTCGGCCGTCTGGGACTCTCCCTTCTGATTGGCTGAGACACAGCAGCGGTGCCATTGGCTCCCACGGTTGTCAATCAAAGTCAGTTAGCCAATCAGAAGAGGGGGGGATGGGGCCGAATGGCAGCTTCGTGTCCGAATGGACACACGGAACTGCAGCTTGGCTCCGGTGCCCCCATAGCAAGCTGCTTGCTGTGGGGGCACTCAACAGGAGGGAGGGGCCAGGAGCAGCGAAGAGGGACCTGAGAAGAAGAGGATTGGGGCTGCTGTGTGCAAAAACACTGCACAGTGCAGATAAGTATAACATGTTTGTTATTTAAAAAAAAAACAAAAAAAAAACGAGACTTTACAATCACTTTAATTTCCGTGAACGGTCTGGACGTCTCTGTGAAATGATTGCAGTTCCATCTTTGTTACATTTTTGTATCACTTTTGCTTTCTAGATCCAGCGATGCTGCACGAAAGACTCGGCTGTCCGGGACTCTTACTCCTCATTGGCTGAGACAGCAGCATGGCGCCATTGTCAATCAAAGTCAGTGAGCCAATGAGGAGAGAAAGGGGCAGGGCCGGGCCGCGGCTCTGTGTGAATGAACATAGGGAGCTGCTGCTTGGCTTGGGTGCCCCCATAGCAAGCTGCTTGCTGTGGGGGCACTCAACAGGAGGGAGGGGCTGGGAGCACCGAAGAGGGACCCAAGAAAAGGAGGATTTGGGCTGCTCTGTGCAAAACCACTGCACAGAGCAGGTAAGTATAATATGTTTGTTATTTTTTAATGGAAAATGAGACTTTAGTATCACTTCACTTTAAGTAACACCCTTTTATAATCAACTGTCTGCTAGACACCTGTTTAATGAATAATTAGATTTACCTGTAGTTGAATTCTTGTTAATTAGGATTTTGTTGGCTAAAATTTAGCTTTGCTTCTAAGACTTTCAGTGGGGTATATTCATTTTTGCAACATGGTCTTGAATGAATTTCTTTTTGAATACTTTTCTTGAATACTTTTTTGTGTGTGGAAATGAACAAATCTTAGTTGCAATTAATGGCCCGCATTTGTGGGAGTATTTTGTAGTATTGTGTACTATAGAAAATGTTGATTCTGAAAGGAAAGTAAAGGTCTCCTGCCAAATCTGTTGGTGTATGCATTTATGCTGAGCACTGTATATATATATATATATATATATATATATATATATATATATATATATATATATATATATATATATATATATATATATATATATCTATATCTATATCTATATCTATATCTGTATATATATATAGATATAGATATATACAATATATATATATCTATATATATAGATATAGATATAGATATATCTATATCTATATCTATATCTATATATATATATATATATATATATATATATATACAATATATATATATAATTATATATATAAATATATATTATATATATATATATATATATATATATATATATATATATATACATACGATATATATAAAACCGTGGGCTGTAAGTATAAAGAAAATTGATACTGTAAACATTTGCTTCATTATATGATATAAGAAATTTATTTTTGATTAAAAGTGGTTTTATTCCTTTAACTTTTGATGTCCTTTACTGCACGCCAAATACATGTTTTCTGGTGCTTGAAGTGTAAATAGCATATAACAAAAGATATACCGGTAGTTCTGTTTTCTTGTCACACGTAATTTTGCTTCTTTAAATTGCCTTGTAGGGTCACTGAGTAAATAGTGATATTACAACCAAAATTGATCCTACAGACTATATATATATATATATATATATATATATATATACGTAGCGTGGGAAGTTGTAAGAATATGAGGCATTTTCTGGTTATCATTTTTTTTAGCTTGGTCAGGTTCCAAGACTTTACATTAAAGGTAAGTAAAAAAATCCAATTAGCATGCCAGGGCTGCTCTACAACTGTTTTCATTTGAGAAGGATCAAAGATTTTTTTCCCTAACCATTCTGTTCATTAACAATAGAATACCAAGTTTTACAACCAGGCCTGGTGTTTAGCGTCCTCATGGATTAATCAGAGGGAACATTAGGAAAGATAAAACGTATAAGGCACATCACAAAATGAAGCACAGAATTTTCATACATGTTTCCACTGTATATAATTGCCAATGTATGTCTACAACAGACATTACTTAATAATCTCTGTGCCTAGCCCATCAGGTGAAAATGCAGTTTGTATATATATATATATATATATATATATATATATATATATATATATATATACACAGATAGTTTGTATCAAGTATTGATTTTGTTAACATTAAAGAACCTGTTACCCAGAACCTGCATAAACATAGCATGCTGTTTTGGGATTTCAGTCAATGTACTATCCTAAATCACAATTTATTCACTCTTAATTAACTACAGGTCATTTTCAGCATAATTTTTAAAACTGTATCTAAATTGTACTGGTATGTTAAATAATGGCACATTTTCTTACTCAGTGACAAGACAAGTCTTTTCTGTAGTCTTTTCACAGCTCAATCGCAAAAACAGAAGACTTGACTGTGCTTAGGCATTCATATATTATCACCTAACTCCTTTACTAGCTGACACATCGATGCCATATTGACTCATTGTTTTTGTAATATGCAGTCAAGTTGCATACTCTTTTTAAGTACTAAAAATAAACTGACTTTTGAGTGAGGGTTGTAAATTTGTTTAAAACTGTATATTTTAACGTGGTATATTAATATGATCAAGATATATTTGATGTTAAATGTTTGTATTCCAAATTAGTAATGTATACTATTAGTGCATGATAATAAAATACAGGTAATGTAACATCCTAAAAATGTATGTGTGTATGTAGGATGCAATGTGTACTATATTTGGAAAAAAAGTCCTGCTACTTTGCACAAACTAACCACACAATAAATGTTCAAATAAACCATACTGCAATCTAAAATTAATTGGGGCTAATTTGCTAAAGGCAAATAGACTGTGCACTTTGCAAATGCAGTTGCTCCAAAGCTTAGAAAATGAGGGGAAACTTCACTTTGCAAGTATACCCAATAACATGCAAAGAAAATAGAATTTTTCCTTACACATGATTGGACGGTGGAGGTCAGCAGAGCTTCCCCCTCATTTAATTAAATTTGGAGTGACTGCACTTGCAAAGTTTAGTAAATCAATCCCCCTTATGAACAAACTTTTGACTAAAATACATTTTTGTGTCTTTTAATTTTTTCCCCTTTTAAAACATAAAAGTAAATAAATATTTAGTTAAATTTCTAGGTATTTTCTTTTACTCTGTTGAAAATATGGAAGTGTTTTCAACTAAGCACCATAGTGAAATTCATGGAAAGGTTACCTCTTTTTGGACATAGATTTATGAATTTCTACAACTCGTAAAGTTGAATTCTTTTCTGTGTTGTTATTTTGTGAGACTTGCATTCCGGGTTTACACATCTGTTTTTAAATAGGGTTACTTTCAGCAATTGTCTGAGGCCTTAGTAGAGCTCCTTGTTCAGGGGCAGAGAACAGCTGGACAACATGAGATCTTAGCTTGATGAACTTTGCCAATTCTCATCATGAGTGGAAGGACTTTTTAGTGGTTTAACTCCAACCTATGAGTTTTTTTTGCTTTTGACACTCTTTTAATTAAAATGAAAAATTACCATTGAAAAATTGTTTATCCTGATCTGACTGTAAAACATATCTTATGCTTGCCATACATGGCAAGATATTGCCCTTAAAATGATGGTCAGGGTTCTGCCTGTTCTTGCATGAGATGAATGAGCATTACTTGTTAGATATAGTAGGACATTTGTGGTTGTTCCCATTCCTCTAGAGAAGGCTCTTATGTCAAACAACACACCTCATAACTACCTTTTTATGGAGATCTTGTAGCAACATTTAAGATGACAGTACCAATTTTAATCACATTGCTGTAGACCTCATTATTTGTTTGCCGATGTATACAGTAACCAGTTATTGCAAGGGATGCTTGGATTTGTTGCATTACTTACAAGAGTTGTATATAAATGCAATCTTGTGGGTATAATTGAGAAAAAGGCGCCACTACTCAAAATACCGCCACTGCGCCTCTGGATAGATACAGAGTATGTGGAAGCTGCCACATAAAAGGATCAAATATAAAAGCTGCATTTTAACTACTGGTCAATCTGGGAAAATGACACAAAGTCAAAATAGCGGCGCTAAATGTTTGTGCATAAGGAGTATTAAATCCCCTAAAGTGACATGTGACTCACAATTTACAAATGAGAATATAACTGACGTGCTAAAATATAATAAATGCTAAAGCACTAAATTGACAAATAGCACTAAACACCCTGTGACAAGTGAAGTGATATGATGTAGCTAGTGAAGCTACAAAAGAACAAAAAAAAAAAAGTATCCAAAATGTAAATAAAGTCCATAAAATATCGAAGAGGATCTATAGTCGATGTGAAGATCTCTTAATCCATTCACCACACCAATGTATCTGTGATTCCACTCCCCTAAAGAAACACACTCACCGAATTCCAATGCCTACATTCTCATGTTAGGCTAAAGCGCATTTAAACCACATGGATAGGGTTTTAGAGCAAGCATCCGAACTCCAGCCGTGCGTCTCATATAATCTCCACATGTGAATAAAAAAGTGTACCAATAGTGTAATACCATAAACAAAGCTTTAATTGAAACTCTAAACAGCCTTCAAGATTTAAACTCACATGGCACAAGTTAAAAGACAGCAAAAGTGACTAAGGTAAGCCTTTCAAAGCCTCCAGAGCAGCGGATAAAATGGCCACGGTGGACCCAAGGTGTGCAGGCATAAGGTTGAATCTCACCCCTCCCTTGGTCGTGGATCTAAACCTGCTCGTCAACTTGCTGGTGTGTCAAGCAACGTCTTGCCTCAATGATGTTGATTGCCGTACAGCCACGCCCCGACATGTTTCGTCACAAGGACTTACTCATGGAATCCCATGACCCCTATTTTGACTTTGTGTCATTTTCCCAGATTGACCAGTAGCTAAAATTCAGCTTTTATAAGAGTTGTATATAGGCTTCTTTATTAGGACAGTGCAAAATCTTCTTCTCCTCTTCAAGCTTCTAAATCCCATCACCTTTACTCAGTATAGTATACACAAGAATATATATATATATATATATATATATATATATATATATATATATATATATATTTATTTATTTATTTATGGTCAGAGCCCTCCAACTGAGATAGACGTGAAACCACATAAAGACGCCACAAGACTCACAACATAACATAGACCTGAGGAGTGCCCTTGTCAGCTGGTCGGTACACAAAAAAGGTGGCATACCCAAGATAAGTAATGGTTGATTGTAGAAGAGGGATGTGAAGGAAACACCCTGTAAAGGGGTTGGGAGGGAGGGTATCGTGCACTCGAACCGACAAGGAACACAGGTGAGTGGGCTGCTTAAATACCCCCCCCCGGCTCATCCCGTAAATTCAGGCCATACTGGCCTCCTAATATATATATATATATATATATATATATATATATATATATATATATATAAAATTTTTTTTTTCATAACAAAAATTTTATTATTCCTAACTTCATGTTTTATCTCCAGTTTTATGACATCACCCTTTTTTTGCTAATTGTCTGTTCTCTTAATTTAGTACATAAGGGAAAGCCGTGTTCACTTCTAAAACCCAATCATGCACGAAGAAATAGAAAAAAACATGTTTGGGATTATTATTGTGAACCCCATCCTCACCTCCTTATTTACTAAGCTCTCGCTGAGCAATTACTTTGCAAAATGAACAGGCTCCTCTCCTCTAGTGAAACAGCCCACAGGAATAAGTTGTTTTATAGGATAATAATATATGCTGATGAAAAGCCAGGCCCTGACTTACTAAAGGCGCTATTCCTCTATAGGAACTTGAGCAAAAGATGCAGGTTGGTTAGGCTACTCAGATTTACTTAATATCAGAGGGATGTGTGCAGAAATGTGTGAATAACAAATATTTGTTTGCAGAAAGTGTGTATGTATGCTGTCATTTACCAACCATGTATATTCCATTAATTACATTTATTTTTTTATGTCAATTGGCCAAATTATTTGAAGATACTGTACATTTAATAACATGTTATATAATACCTGTATTGTTTTCTCATCTCAATATTAAAAAAAATAAAAACACACATATAACCAGATATATGTTATAAACCAATATGCAATGTTTATGTAATGGAGATCAGGTCAAGCTGATATTTCTGCAAGTTTGCTTCCAAAAGATAAATTATTATTACTATTTATGATTTACATAATGCTACAATCTTTTATGGCACTATGCAACAAGGTTGAGAATCAAAAATACCATCATATGGTAAAGGGCCAGATTAGACAGTCAAAAAGTTAAATGGCAAATACATTTCCTGCAATTAAATATGGATATGCATGTAAAATCCAGGTTGTCATAAATTTGGAAAGGATGTCAGATAATTTTTCATTATCACAATCCATCCACATGGCGCTAGACTTCTGAAAAAAGTTGACCATATTTTAATAGGATTAAATGTCATCACAAGAAATATCTTTTTAAATTTATTTAATTAAGCCTTTTCTTTCTTTAATTCTATATGCCATTTTTATGTGCTAGCACATGTTTATGGTATATATTTCATACATGTGCACGTATAAATTCATATATGCCATTAAGATCCCATTAATATGCCATTAAGATGCTGATAGATCAGCAATGCTTGTCTCTTTATGTTGGTGCCTGGTGTCAGTGTTATCTTTCAGAGACCTTAACCCTTGCTTATTATTACTCTGGGGCAAAAAAAAAAAAATCTTCTTAATGAAACACAAAAGAATGAAAAGTATTTCTAATTATCCTGGGAAGCTAGTAAATTTACTGTTGGACACCAACCCACAATTAATGCAGCCAGAGGTTGTGTTATTGTTATGAATGAAAGAAAACACAAAAATTAAGGGAATGGCACCTCAATAGGTAAAGGTGCAACGATATGAGGCTAATATACTAACGGAGTTGAGAATGTTCACACAAAAAATGGGCAATGATTCATTCCAATTATCAAATCGTGTGAAAAAGCAAATTCTTGTTCATGTATTTTATTGCATAGTTGCATAGTTGGATTGCATAGTTAAAGTGAATATTCACTCTTTTTTTAGTGCTCATGAGTTTAGAAAAAAAAAAAGTTAACTAATCAAGTAGGCTGTAAATAAATATGTGTGTGCCAGAAAAAGTTCCCTATATACCACAGCCATGAAAAATTTACCAAAAAAGTAAAAAGCCACACTCCTTTTGTGCAAATGGCCTCAAAGGTGAATTTTCATTAAGAATTGATTTGCAATGGCACCATAGAATTATGGATATAAAACACATGTACAAGTGACTTATTATTAATTAATTAGCACATTAAATATTATATTTAATAATTATGTCACCCTAGTGTTTGCTTTGTTTTTTTAAGGTCACCCTAGTGTCTACATTATGTTGATGCACAATATTGTGAATGATATAAAAATATTTTTTCAGTACATTTTTGTAAGAAAAATATCACTTTATCACGTTTTTTTTTTTCTGAGACACATTCCTCCTACTCACATACTCACTTCCTGGCTGTGAGGAAGTATACGACTATTGTTGCTAGTTAACTCACACAAGCATGTATTTGCATGGTCATGACTCATCAATGAAGATAGTTGTAGGCAGTGAGGCCCTAAAAGAGGTGAACGGATACGTTTAGTAAATTGTATTTACACTTTTTTTGAGTATGTTGAAGCTCTGCCTATAATGTTGGTCAATTATGATTTGCTAAAATCATGTCCAAAAACTGCACCTTGAAATGTTTTTGAATTTTTTTAACACACTTGACTCATTTACATATGTTGAATAAACCTCTATTATTTGTATGATATGTAATGAATGAGGTATAACGGTAAACTATGTTGTTTCTGAATGTTTCAGAGGTAGTGGAGAAAAATATTAAAATGTATTTTTGTGGAAAAAAAAAAGGTCAGTGAATTCTCATGTTTTTTTTTCTTCTAATTAGGTTAATATTGTGTTTATAAACTTGCACTGTTGGCAAATGACTGTGTTTGACATGGAAATGAAGGTGATTATAATGTTAGTGCTCAAATGTTTAATTATCTGTAACCCACCAATTAAAAATACCTAGACTTTTTAGGATGAAAATAGCGATGTAGTATACAAAAGAGCTACGCACAGGCCAATAAAAGCTTTTTTAGACATAGTCTAACGATAATTACAATGTGAAATGAAAGCATAGAACTTTCTCACCATATAGTGTACTAAAATGGGAAACCTGGTTAAATGATTCTGCCTCTGCACATATATGCAGCCCTTTGTTGATTTAACAAGCAAGAGGGACATTTTACTTTGCAAATTGAATGTTCGGTTAGCTTAGTGAATAAGGTAATGCTGCAGCCACTTCAATCATCCAGTTGTGCGTGAAACAATCAATTTTTATTTTTGCCCTGCAAATGATCGGGTACCCAAATTGGACATAGTGGCGTTGATTTACTAAAACTAGAGACTGCAAAATCTGGTGCAACTGTGCATGGTAGCCAATTAGCTTCTAACTTCAGCTTGTTCAATTAAGCTTTGACAAAAAAACCTCGAAGCTGAGCTGCACCAGATTTTGCACTTTCCAGTTTTAGTAAATCAACCCCACTGTAGCTCAGTGATATTCAAGAAGCAAAGTGAACATTCTCAACTTCCTAAATCAGTCACATTATGTTACTTTCTATTTATTTTCCAGTACAATCTAAAGCCTATAAACACGGGCTGAATTTCGGGCAACATTGGCCGGTTCAATAAAAACCTGCCAACATTTGGCCCATGTGTAAGGCAGCTGGTCTGACAGGCTTCTGTCGGATGAGCGTGCTGGAAATCCAGCAGCTGACCGGCTCCCGATCAGCGCTCTCAGCCAATGGCTGAAGAGTGTTGACCGGAGTGTTCTGCCGGGGGGGCCATCCCCCTGTCAGAACACAATAGCGCAGCAGGGGAGATCACTGTACTAACATTGGATTGCATTGTACAGTACCTGAGCTGTTTTTTTTTTTTCGTTCAACCCGCTGGGTTGAACGAAAAAAAAAACTAGTGGTGTGTACTAGTGGTGTGTACTAGGCTTTAGTGAGTATGTTTAGCAGCCAAATCATTCAAATATAAACATAGGCACACTTGGTCTTAAGTAGAGGGTCAATAAGTGCCAATTGAGACCAAATTGGTCCATTGTGGTGCATCTATTGCGCATCTGTTCACATATGATTTAATTGTCCATTAACATGCTTTGGCACCGCAATGAACCAAAATTGGACCTGTATTGTTTGTGCTTGCACACCACATTGCAGGTGCATTGTGAATGTGTATTGTGGTGCCATTCACCATTCACAATGAATGGCACCACATTGCACCAACACATGTTATATGTGTTATCAGAATGTAGTAATGTGAACAGACCTGTGCCTGAGTCAGGTCAGGAGGCTCAGTATTTTGTATATGCCTACCTGCTAAACCAGCCATTCTGCAAATACTGAAAAGGTTTTGGTGCTGCTAGGAGTAATGCTTTTTTATGTTAGTTTACATTATTTCCATTTTGTTTTACACCAAAATATCCAACAAGTTATCTTTTTAAAGACTCTGGACTTTTGATATTAATATCTTTTTGTGTTGTTTAGCTTCCATTATTGAAGTTGAACTTCAGACTCACCTCCAGTCTTACACAGTTGTACAGGCTTCTCTCCTGTACTGAAAATGCCTAATTCCACCACACACTGTCAGCTGCTCACAGTATACATTAGAAGCTGCAGCAAGTCAAATAAAGAGCGCCTCATTTCATGGCTGAAGGCAATTTTGCCTAATCTGGTCCTTCCCAGCCCAGTAAATGGTAACTCAACTTTCGTGGGGTAAAAAATAGCAAATAAAAAAAAATATTATAGCGTATACAATCGCTTTATAAGTCATATTGTAATTAAATGTTTTTTAAAAATATCTTTCATTTTCAATCTGCAGGAATGTAATTTCCTGTAAAATACAATACAATATGGCAACCTGGAGGTGTTCTGTACACAGATGGTGTACAGAACGCCCCCCAGATATGTAATTTCCTGCTTGTGTGATTGGCTCACTGATTTTCCCATAAGTCTACACTAAGATACAAGTCAGATTTTGGGCATCCCTTGCAACAAAAATGCAATTTTTGTCTGAGATATTCCCAAAGGGAAATCACATCTAAAGGGATGCAAACCCTGCAATTTTCCTCATTAGAGCCCTGCAAGTGCATCAGCTGATTGATAATTAAAAAATCACTCCCATTAGATTCACTTTCCAAATAGACACAGAGAAATAAACAGCCATTTTTTTTAGAATACCTAAAGGTAAAAATCTGCATCGAAGTTTGTTAAAATCCTTGCAACCTACCTAGATCACCCAGAGGGGGTTGTTTTTTCCTCAACAAAAGTGAAATTACCTTTGAAGCTTGTCATAGACAAATCGAAATTTGGCTGGTTCAGCAAGGATCAGATGGATTTTGATCAGTGTGTGGCCGTCCCATCCCCATTCAACAGAATTTGACTTCTGCCAAACGAACAAGTTGGAAAACTTTTGTTGATCAGCAGCTGCGGCCAACTGATTGCAACTAGGAATGGGCTTTCTGTTTGGGTCGAACATGAGTTCATTGTGGGCCATTCGCGTCAAATTCGAGCGGCGCGTAATGGCCCATAATGCACTGCGGGAGCGCAGTGCATTACTGTATGATGATTGCCCAGAGCATGCACCATGACCTGCATGCTTTGGCCAATCACAGCACCCTCAGCTAAGAGAGCCATAATTGGCCAAAGGCAGGGTGCCCCACACTATATAAGGCCACCTGCACATCGGCCTCGTGTAGTGTGTCGATGCCGGCATGGACGGAGAGAGAGTGTCATTTAGATTGAGCAGGCAGGCAGGTTATTAAGTTAGCTGCAGTGTATTTATATATATATATATACAGTCAGTCTCATATATATATATATATATATATATATATATATATATATATATATATATATATATATATATATATATATATATCCATTGTATCCAGTTTAGATTTGACTGCAGTCCATTCCTGGTGTAGTGTTTCTAATATATTTCAGGCAGGCAGGTGATTCAGTTAGCTGCAGTGTATTTAATATATATGTACAGTCAGTCTTATATATATATATATATATATATCTACTGTATCCAGTTTAGCTAGATCTGACTGCAGGCTGTTCCTGGTGTACTGTTTCTAATATACTTCAGGCAGGCGATTCAGTTAGCTGCAGTGTATTTAATATATATATATATATATATATATATATATATATATACAGTCAGTCTCATATATATATATATATATATATATATACATATATATATATATACATATATATATATATATATATATATATATATATACATATATATATATATATATCCACTGCAAACAGTTTAGCTATATCTCACTGCAGCCCTGATGTACTCTTTATAATATACTTCTGGCAGGCAAGTGATTCAGTTAGCTGCAGTATATTTAATATCTATATACAGATAGTCTCATATATATATATATATATATATCTACTGCATACAGTTTAGCTATAACTCAATGCAGACCGTTCCTGGTATACTCTTTCTAATATACTTCTGGTAGGCAGGTGATTCAGTTAGCTGCAGTGTATTTAATATATATATACAGTCAGTCTCGTATATATATATATATATATATATATATATATATATATATATCCACTGCATACAGTTTAGCTACATCTGACTGCAGCCCATTTCTGGTGTACTGTTTCTAATATACTTCAGGCGTTGTACACAGTATACAGTGCTGTGCACCCATAGTGCAGTTGCTCATACTTTTCTGGTGGTCAATACAGTATACCCATAGTTGTTATTGAACTTCTGTTGGTGTACACAGTACGGTGCACCCCTAGTGCAGTTGCTACAACTTTCCTGGTGGTGTACACAATACATACAGTGCACCCATAGTTGTTATTACACTTCTGTTGGTGTACACAGTACCGTGCACCCCTAGTGTAGTTGCTACTACTTTCCTGGTGGTGTACACAATACATACAGTGCACCCATAGTTGTTATTACACTTCTGTTGGTATACACAGTACCGTGCATCCCTAGTGCAGTTGCTACTACTTTCCTGGTGGTGTACACAGTACACAATAAAGTGTAGTTTTTTTTGCTAAACAAAATTTACAGCATGTCCGGAAGGCCACCAAGGAGAGCCCTCTTTTAGTGGCCCACAGGCCACTAAAAGAGGGCAAGCAGGCTCTGTGTCTACAGTCGACACTGCTGGTCGTGGACACAGTGCATCCTCAGCACGTCGCCATGGGACACGCTTGTCCTTTTTTCCTGCAGCTGGCCGTGTTATTGAGCCACAACATGCAGAAGAGTTGGCGGAATGGATAACAAAGCCCTCCTTATCCTCCTCATCCTCTGTCACCCAGGCTCAGAGTAGTTTGCCTGCCAATGCAGCTGCCAAAGAGGCCTATTGCATCGGCTCCATGTCAACAGTCACTCCTTCCCTAGCCCCACCATCATGCACGGAGGAGTCCCCCAAACTATTCGACTACAGTGTCAGGTACATGCTGTAGGAGGATGTGCAGCGATTTGAAGGCTCCGATGATGGTACCCAGGTTGGGGAAGGGAGTAACGTCAGCCTAGAAAGAGGGAGTGCCCAAGAAGGTCAAGAAACTGGCAATCATATTCCCCCAGCTGCAGCATACTGCCAAGTTTGCTCCAGTGACAAGGAGGGACGGGATGATGAGATCGCTGACTCAACTTGGGTGCCTGATAGAAGAGAGGAGGAGGCACATCTCCATGAAGTAGGATGTCCTCCAGGGGGCAGCTTAAGGGCAGCCACCCTATTGCATCACACCGCAGAGCTAACCAGGTGCAAAGCGCTGCTGACTCCCCGCATATTTTGAAAAGTTCTTTGGTGTGGGCCTTTTTTGACACATTTGCAGTAGATCGCACCGTTGCTGTTTGCACCATATGTCTGAAGCGTATCAAGCGTGGCCAAAACAGCAGCCGCTTGGGCACCACATGCTTGACCAGACATATGATGACCTCCTATGCAGTCCTTTGGCAACAGCACTTAAAAGACCCACAGCAAAGAACAAGGTGGATCTCTCCTTGCTCCTCATAAACTGGGATCTCCAACCACACTATACCTCCAGTCCTCTCAGAAACCTGTACTGAGAGGAAGGAAGGTATAGAAATAGGTGGCCCAAGTACTTGCGGCCAATCTGCTAGTGGTACACCAACATCGGATTTTAGCAGGCAAATTTCCCTACCCCAGTTGCTAAAACGTAGAAAGAAATTCGGTCCCCGCCATCCACATGCTCAGCGTCTGAATGCTAGCTTGGCCAAATTGCTAGCACTGCAACTGCTGCCTTTTCAGCTGGTAGACTCTGCCCCCTTTCCTGAATTTGTGGAATGTGCGGTACCTCAGTGGCAAGTTCCCAAACACCATTTCTTCTAAAGGAAGGCCATTCCAGCTCTCTACCAGCATGTGGAAGGCAATGTCTTGGCCTCGTTGGACAGTGTGGTCAGCAGTAAGGTGCATATCACTGCTGACTCATGGTCCAGCAGGCATGGACAGGGACGTTACCTTTCTTTCATGGTGCACTGGGTAACTCTGCTGGCAGCTGGGAAGGATGCAGGACAGGGTACAGTATTGTTGGAGCTTGTTCCGCCACCACAAATCCAAAATGCTAGTGGTGATTCTGCCACAGCTCTCTCCTCCACCCCCTCCTCTTCTTCTTCCTCTATGGCCTTATCCTCTGCAGATTTCTCCTCTGAACCAGCGGTGCTCCTTAGGCGTTCAAGGGGCTACGCAAGCACTCAGGCAAAAAGATGCCATGCGGTGCTTGAGTTGGTCTGCTTAGGGGACAGGAGCCACACTGGGGCAGAGATTCTGGCAGCTCTGCAGGGGCAGGGGCAGGCTCAGAGGTGGTTGACACCACGCCAGCTTCAGTCAGGAATGGTTGTATGCGACAATGGCACCAACCTCCTCTCCGCCCTCCAACAGGGACACTTGATCCATGTTCCCTGTTTGGCTGACGTCCTGAATTTAGTGGTGCAGCGGTTCTTGAGCAGGTATCCAGGCTTACAGGATCTCCTGAGGCAGGCCAGGAAAGTCTGTGGTCATTCCTGCCAGTCATATAATGCCAGTGCTTGGCTGGCTGACATTCAAAGAAAATGCAACCTGCCCAAGAACCGCCTCATTTGTGACATGCCCACCAGGTGGAACTCAATATTGGCAATGATGCAGTGACTGCACACACAGCAGAGGGCCATCAATGAGTACTTGTGTGAGTATGGCACCAGGACAGGGTCAGGGGAGCTTGGCTTTTTTTTGCCACCCCAGTGGCTACTGATCAAGGATGCATGCACTGTCCTGTCACCATTTGAGGAGGCCACGAGGATGGTGAGCAGTGACAGTGCACGCTTCAGCGATACTGTCCTTCTTGTCTTCCTGTTGGAGCACACGTTTCGTGGAATAATGGACAGGGCACTTGAGGCAGAACAGCGGGAGGAAGAGGAGAACTTCCTTACCTCTCAAGGCCCCCTTTATCCAGATACTAGTATTCCTGCAGGCCCGCCGATCACACAGGAAGAAGAAGAGGAGGGGGAGGATTGTGTCAGCATGGAGTTGGAGGATAACACTCCGCATCAGCTGCAGTCTTCAAGGGATTGTTTACAGTCCCCAGAAACCCATGGAGTTGTACGTGACTGGGAGGAGGTGGTTGAGGATCATGTGATCTTTAGTGACCCAGAGGACTCAGGATCGAATGCCTCTGCAAACCTACGCTGCATGGCCTCCCTGATCCTGCAAAGCCTGCGAAAGGACCCTAGGATTTGTTGTATCAAGGAGAGGGATCATTACTGGCTGGCAACCCTTCTTGATCCACGTTACAAGGGTAAGGTTGCAGAACTTATCCAGCATTCGCAGAGGGAGCAGAGGATGAAACATCTTCGGGAGGCCTTGCAGAAAGGTTTGTGCAATGTGTTTCCAGAGCCTGGGAGGTTGCAATTTCCTGGTGCTGGACAAAGTGTTGATGAGGCTTCGTTCAGTCACAGAAAGAGCGGTGAAGAAGGTGGCCAGCTGACCGATGCCTTCAGGCAATTCTTCAGTCCTCAGCACCCAGGTCTGATTGGTTCCAGCAACCATCGCCAGCGTCTGAATTACATGGTGCAGGAATATCTAGGGACAAGATCAGACTTGGAAACCTTTCCGCCAGAACATCCACTGGGTTACAGGGTCTTGAGGATGGACCACTGGCAAGAGTTTGCTCAATATGTAATTGAGCTACTGGCCTGTCCTGCATCCAGCGTTCTTTCTGAACACACATTCAGTGCTGCTGGAGGCTTTGTAACCAATCACAGAGTGCGCCTGTCCACAGACTCTGTTGATCAGCACACATTCATAAAAATGAATCAGTCTTGGATCACCAGCTACCAAGCACCTGTTGCTGATGAAACCAAATGATTTTTCTATGGATGTGGGATCCCTTGAAGACTGCATATGCTGAGTGACTATCCTATTATGCTGAGTGACTATCCTATTCCTCCTCAATTTTCATGATGATAGCTTCTAAGAATATTTTTGGTTCAGGGCACCACCACCACTACCATAACTACCAATTTTTCTGCCCCTGTTTAACAGGAGCGTGTAATTACAATTTTTGATCAAATATTTAACACCAGGGCTTGTTCCTGTGCTCAACAAGAGTATCTGTGAGGGGTTGTAGCGTTCTGGCACCACCACCACTGCCTAAGGCCCAATTTTTCTACCCCTGTTTAACAGGGGTGCGTAATTACAATTTTTGATCTAATATTTCACAGTAGGGCCTGTTCCTGCGCTCAACAAAAGTATCTGTGAGGCTTTACAGTGTTGCGCCACCACCACCACCGCCTAAGGCCCAATTTTTCTGCCCCTGTTTAACAGGGGAGCGTAATTACAATTTTTGATCTAATATTTCACAGCAGGGCCTGTTCCTGCACTCAACAAAAGTATCTGTGAGGCTTTACAGTGTTGCGCCACCACCACCACCACCGCCTAAGGCCCAATTTTTCTGCCCCTGTTTAACAGGGGCGCGTAATTACAATTTTTGATCTATTATTTCACAGCAGGGCCTGTTCCTGCGCTCAACAAAAGTATCTGTGAGGCTTTACAGTGTTGTGCCATCACCACCACCGCCTAAGGCCCAATTTTTCTGCCCCTGTTTAACAGGGGCGCGTAATTACAATTTTTGATCTAATATTTCACAGCAGGGCCTGTTCCTGCGCTCAACAAAAATATCTGTGAGGCTTTACAGTGTTGTGCCACCACCGCCTAAGGTCCAATTTTTCTGCCCCTGTTTAACAGGGGCATGTCATTACAATTCATTATAAAAAGCTTAAAAATAGATTTTTTGGCTGGAGCTACACTTACAAAATGTACTTGTTCCAAATTACAAACAGATTCAACTTAAGAACAAACCTACAGTCCCTATCTTGTTTGTAACCCGGGGACCGCCTGTATACTGCTGCTGTTCAGAGTATATAGGGCCTGGGGGCCCCACGCCTTTTTTTTTTTATTTGGGTGCAGGGTTCACCTTAATATCCATACCAGACCCAAAGGGCCTGGTAATGGGCTGGGGGGGCAACATTACATTACAGCCGCAAGCAGTTTTAAATGACTTTTTTTCCTCTAGAAATGTCATTTTGTGCAGGGACTGTTCTAAACACGGGAAAAATGTGCCACTTTACAGGCATACTATAGACACCCCCCAGGCACGATATTTAAAGGAATATTACACTTTTATTGTTTCACTTTAAGCATTATTAAATCACTGCTCCCGAAAAAACGCCCGTTTTTAAAACTTTTTTTTGCATTGATACATGTCCCCTGCGGCAGGACCCGGGTCCCCAAACACTTTTTATGACAATAACTTGCATATTAGTCTTTAAAATGAAAGTCCCATAGACTTTAATGGGGTTCGAGTATTCGCACAAATTTTTTTTCTGTTCGCCTGTTCTGCTGCGAACCGAACCAGGGGCGGCTCATCCCTAATTGCAACTACTAATGAGACCGGGTTCATATATGTGCGAATTGGATGTGGTTTTCACTGCATCCAATTCGCATAACATAAGAGCGTGACTGTCTCTCGATGAAGCCGATTCACACATGTCCAGGGCGGCCGTGGTGCGGTTTGCAAAAAGGGTCCTGTGCATTTTTGGGTCCAGTTCAGGTGCTAATTGAGGCAAAAAATTGGACCTGAATCGTACTCGAACCAGTGAACAGAAATGCACTGGACCCCAGGCTGGAAATCGCGGCCGCACATATGTGAACCCTGCCCTTATGTATTCTGACAGAATTCTCCCACTGTCAGGATAAAAATGTGCCAATGGGGAGATTCCTCCATCCACTTTGCTTGTGTGGATGGAGAAACCTGTTAGCTTTTTTTCATTTTAAGCAAAGAATTACCCGTCTATGGCTAGCTTTACTGTTCCCAGTCCTCTAATTTCACTCATTGGATTTCAGTTCTGTCAGTCATTGAGGCCCAACACCATATGTGGGGGTTACCTAGGGCAGTCTGCATGCAAATACAGTCTGTCCAGTGACTCCCAATCCTCCAGACTGACATTCACCAATCAAGAAATGTTCATATTTGTATAACTTCTCCCATGAGTCAGCCCAGTGCTTGCATCAGGGCTATTGAGAGAACTATTGAGACTGGGTGCTGTGATGTTTTTTATGAAGCTATGTAGAGCACCTTGTTAGCCCCTCCCACCAGCCATGGTCTGTCTGCATTGCATATAGAAGCACAGAGACAATAAAGTATGAATTGAAAACGGAAAGGTTTTATTTTAAAAATGTTGTTAACATGCTGATTGTAGGCAGTGAAAGAAAATGTAAGCCTGAATAAACTTCAGCTTTAACTTGTGAGGAGGAAAAAAGAATATAAAGCAACCACCAAAATGTATGCCATCCAGTACATATCAACAATGTCTTGCTAAAAAGTAAATTGATAATAATAGCAAGCATCATTTTTTTTTTTAACAGAAATTTTGAAGTAAACACATTAACCCAAAATAGTTAGATGTCTGCCCGGTTGAAATTAGAAGCAAACAATGGTTCACTAAACCAACATAACACTTTCCAGTAAAGCACCCCAAAACATGCATGTAACTTGGACCCAACATTGGAAACAAAAGTGTTACTCATTTTATTCTCTTCTTGTCCATTTTGGTGCATAAAAACAACTGTTGATTGTTTTACACAAATGTAGAAAACACAATAAATATATTCACTTTAATGAAACGTGAATGTATTTAGGTGTACTATGCATATTTGAATTAATAGTTTCATGTTTGTAAGTTGATAATTTTATGAATCAATTGTGTGGAAAGTACCTATAAATGCACAGAGCTCTTTGTTTTGTCTACATTCTTTTGTGGTTTGAAATGCTGAACCGAGATGGTGTAGCATAGTATATGAAACCATAAGCTTAGTTATGATCAATTCAAATTCCAGGATTTTACTTCAGCCTCACAAACCTCCATTGGATATCAACCAATAAGGGAAATTTAGGAAACATTAAAAAGGTGGTGGGGTGACTTCAATCTGATTGGATGCATACAGGGATTATGGGTTGTCTGAGCTGACTTGCAATATCCACCATTAGTAAATCATCATGTATGACTGAAAGGCCTGGTATTTGGGGGAACACAGGGAAGGCAGTCCAATTTTATAGTATGTAAGAGGATTATGGGACGCGTTAATATTACAGTATATTTGTACATAGTGTATTATATATGAAATATTTAACTCACTACTTGTATCCCCTAAGGGTATTATGTACTATGTACATTCCAAGGGCTTGTTCTTATTACTACTGCTGTTCTTCGTTTATTTCCGACTTCTTATAGAAAAGGATGCATTATACAATTCATATATTTGAACTTTGATAATACCATTCCATATAAAACAAAATATAGTTGTACTGATGTGTAATAAGGCATTCACAGTGAGTCTGTAGAAACTTTTCCCTTTAGAATGTTATTTGTATACCCAAGCTTGTTGCATAAGTGCCCATGATCGTTTGTGATTTTGACCTATAAATTGAATTTAAGACAAATATTAGGGATAAACTATATGATTTTAGATTTAGGCAGGGTGGATCATGCATATTAGGCCATGACAAAACCTAGGAGCCAGATGGCTTATGAAAAAATGCCATATAGAGCCTAACTTTTTCAAACTTTTTTTCTTTGTCAAAGGAAGTAAATATTACCTGTAAATGTGCCTGCTGGCTCTTTGATGAGACTGACTGGATCTTAAATCCCATAATTATAGGACAGCTTTTATCAACCTTCTAAAATGGAGGGAACCTTGAGATAACTTTCCAGTCTAAAGGAATCCCTGCTAATAATAACTATATCTACAACTCTATCTACAAGTTATTAGCGTTATGTTCAGCTCCCTAAATTGTTGGTCAGTGAAAAGAATGCCCCCTTATATATAGCTAAAAAAGTTTACTGGTGTCAATAATTACGTATCTGAGAAATAGAACATGATCATTGCTTGAGGAACTCCTAGCATCCTCTGGAGGCACCCTAGGGTTCCACGGTGTCCTGGTTAAAAAGGTTGCTCTAGGGAGTTATGTAAGTACAGCCATGTTAACTAGAGCTTTCTTTCACATAGAGATGTTTTACTAGGAACAGTCTTAAACTGGCAGAAGTTGAGATATAGAGAGCTAAATTAGCAAATATTACCGTCCAGACAAATAAATTTTAGTAAATTGTACCAACTGTTTTTTAGTTTTGCACCACTAAATAAAGTGAGGAGAATATTCAAAGCTTGGCAAGGATTAAATTCCATGCTTGTCTCGTGTAATTTATCATCTGAGTGCTTTCCCACATTTTGAGACTAATGCTGTTTTCCTAAATTGTGCCTGGATTTTTAATGTCCCAAATTTTCATAAGCATGCTCATAATTTACATATGCTGTGCTCTTTTTCTTTCAGTGAAAGCTTTCATATTGACAGCAGCTGCTCAATAGAGGACCTAAGGGCTTAATGTACACAGGACGTTTTAAAACCTCCCCTGAAAGATTTAACTTGACAGATAGTAAACAACATTTAAAAATGCCCATTTTGCCACGTTTAGCCACGTTTGCGTTAAGGAGCGTGTTCAAATTATTTTTTTTTTTTCAAATAGTCAAAAATGTATCTCCATTAAAAATGCCTGTAAACGAAACGTGGCTAAGCGCGAGTTACCACGTTTACACGTGTTTACATGTTGTTACAGGCATTTGCCTCTGAACGTCCAACCCGAACGCATTTTTTTCCTTTACAAAAAATGCTTATAAACTCAACTGGAGAAGATGGAGAACTTTTCAAACTTTGGAGAAATACTTAGAAAAGATGATGGAGGGTGGCAGGGCCTGAGTAGACCCAGAAATAAGAAAGAGGGCCGAGAACAAACCAAAGGGGGTGAGGGAGGGGGGATGGGGGTGGAAGAGAGAGAAGTTGATGGCAGGATGGACGAATATGAGTAGGGAAAGAATTGAATCTTTGCAAGATAGATATAGAGGGTAACGTTAGCAATTAAGATTTTAACACTAAGCTTCGAAAAAAAATATTTGATAATAAAAGAAACCGAATAATAAATAAAGTCCAGGGAGAATACCACAATGATGTGAAACCGAGGACACAGTAAATGAATGTAAAGTTCAATAAGTCTCTTGACAGAGTTTGCAGAAGTGGTTATAAAATAAAAAATCTAAAAAAAAATAAACTCAACTGCCTAGAAACTACTATAAACTACCCTGTGTACATGTAGTGATAAGATAACATAAAGCAGAGTTCAGGGGCAGCTAAAAAAAACGCCCAACGGCTCCTAAACGTCCGTTTACCAGCAGCAGTGTACATGAAGTTTTAACTTATGAGTTTATATTGTAATAATTTTTTTATTTTAATGTTTTAAAAATGTACAGTTATACATTAAATGAAATGTGATATACATGCAAATATATGCATCACTTAGATGATTTTGCGTTTGCAAATGTATATATATATATTTTTTTTTTACCTGACAGTTGTTTACTTGTTTTTTATGTTGACATGGGTTTACTTGCTGTTAGCTGTGTTTCTTTTTAACTTGATAATATTGTTGCTGCCTTCTACAACCTTTACCTTTATGTAGCTTCACTGCCTTAAAATTCTTTTCTTTTTTTTTATCCAACATGCATATGAGAAGGACGCAATGAAGTAGCTTTACTAGAGGCTGTTAACCTTGGAATGTGAATGTCCTCTTTTGAAAGTGTACGTTTGCAAACTGAATGCTAGAAAATAAGATGAGGCTGTGTTTTTAGGTTGACTATCCAGTTGTGAGCGGGAAATTTAAAATATGTAATCTTTAGTCCATAATTGGGTATTAAAAGAAACACATCTTCACCTTATTAACCGGCCTTTACTTTGCTGACATACACCTTGCGAAGTGCGTATCCTGCTAGATGTACAACCTCTATTCCTTTGATAAATCAATCCCTTTATGCTAGATGTATTCTCTATAGATGTGCTACATGCTTACATGCTTACATGCTTACAAGAAATATACAACAGTTTTGCGGCTCAGTGGATCATTATTCCAATGGCCCAAGAGAAAAATTTGCAATTATTTCTTCTATATGTAGAATGGAATTGTTTGTTCAAATTTGTTGGAAGTGTTAAGATTACATGACAACTATTTCCAGTCTATGGGCGGTTCTGAATTGTATGGCATTTCATGTCTATGTGGGTACCTTTGATAATTCAATGTTTTACTAATCATTTATATATCCATCTCTGTCTTTGTATGTATTTTTTGGTGACTGTAAAATAATTTTATTTTTTCTCTAATAAAATGATCACTATAGCGTTTTTGTTGAATTTCAGAACCTAGATTTTATTGCGCTTCCCTTAACTCATATATGCATTTAAAGTATATGTCCAGCCAAATCCTTTTTTAAAAGTTTTGGATAAAGTGGGGAAGCATTACAACCCTTGTCATGTTTTAACTGATATTTGGTGCTCCCTTATGGAAATAACCCCTCACTTCCTGTCTTGATGACAATGTTTTCACCAGACAGGAAGTGAGGGCAAATCTCCAAAAGCAAAAATGCTTTTTTGGTAGAGTAGGGGAAGACTAGAACCCCTGTCAGATGTTTATTGTTGTTTATGTCTGTGTTGCAGATTTTTTTCTCACGTCCTTTCTGATAAAACAGTGGTCAGTGTGACAGTAAGGAAGGGGAAAATTGATCAATAAGACTCAGATGGCAGGAAAACTCAACAGGTACTCTTATTGACTCTATCCCAAACTAAAAAAATGTTTTGGTCGACCATTCACATGAAATCATAATTCTGTTGTCAAATGAGTGGGAAAATTTCTGTGGAAAGGATAAATGTCAAAACTGAGTTATTATTTAATATTTGCTAATCAAGTATAATGTGAGCTTGTTTTTGTAATATGATGCACTTTAGAGCTGCCAAAACTGTTTATGTCAAAATCTTGTGAAGAAACCTACGTCAAACATGTTTTATACATTACCCCCCCAAAAAATATTCAGGTTCACATGGATTTAAGCAATTAAACGAACCCACATCTCCTACTAAGGAGCATGTGTAAACATTTTAAGCACATAGGCTATATATGTGCTAGAAAAAAGTGTCAATAATTGATTTTTTTTTGTACTGTATACATTTTTGATGTACTGTAGAAACTTAACCAGTTTTGTAATGGTACCCCCTCACTGTAGGCATGAAATTCAATACCATACAGGACACATCTTAAATTATGTGGAGAAGTGACCTGTGCTAAATTTTAGCCTCCCTCCTTTAAAAAAGTTTGTTGATTGGTCTTGCAATCATCACCACCGACATTCACCTAGAAAAGCTGCCTGGGTCACGAAAAAAAAAAACCCTGATCTCCTATATCCTTGTACCAAAGCCCACATTATTCAACAGATATTCATAGCAGTACATTTTTTTAAACACATACAACTGTTTTTCTGTCTGCTGACTGGACCTGGGAGCGCGCAGTACACCTTGTGTTTTCTCAATCCTGTATTGTATTGCAAGATGGTGGAAAAAAAAGTTTTAACCAAGGGTCCAAATAGGTGAGGCAACTTGTACAACGCAGAGGGTTGAAGTGCCCCATTTTAAAAATGTACCTATTAAAAGTATGAATTTACAGATGGTTGAAATGTGTGAAATTTCAGATTTGAGTGCCCCTCCAACAGGATGGCGCCCTGTAAATTTTACCTGATTATAGATTCCTAAGGCTGGCTCTGGTCTCATCAACGGTCCATTCTATGTACAATTTATGCAAAGTAATTGAAATAGTGTGGGAAAATTGTGTAGTTTATTTGTATTACGTTTTTTTTTTTAATTATTGATTCAGTCAAAATAAGTAACTTCATAGATGGTGGAAGTTATGGTACTATGGTTGCGATTTTAATAAATGGTGTTTATTGTTTATTAGCTTTATGTTTATATATATATATATATATATATATATATATATATATATATATGTAAATATACACTATATATATGTATTGTATTATATACAATATATGTATATTCTTGACTGAATATGTGTATATATATATATATATATATATATATATATATATATATATATATATATCACATATACACACACTCCCACACACAAACATACATATATGTTATATATCATGAAAGTGTGTATGTATGTATATATGCAATGAAAGGATGATAGCTTGAGAAAG